>NW_026516902.1:0-30540 GCF_025766255.1 Zychaea mexicana | reverse complement strand
ACGGAGAATCGAAAAGAAATTACTGCAGCAAGGCAAGGAACTGAAACGCCCTTTCCAAATTGGAGATACTGTTCAAGTATATCAAAATTACTTGGAAGGAAATTGGGCAGGACGCCTAGAAGATCTATGGGAAGGACCATTCTTGATTCACAAGGTCAACAAACGCGGTACCTATCGATTAAAAACGATGCAAGGAAGATTCTTACCGAACCCCTACTATGGAAACCGATTGCGCTCTTATACCCTACCTGATACCGAGTACCGAGCCCCAATATCTCAGGCATCGCTGCACCTCATTACCGACGAGGTCGATGCAGTACCACCACAAGAAGATGTATCAGAATCAGACCAAGACGAAACAACACAGACGATGCCGCAGCAAGGAAATCGAGAAGGACTAAAACTGCAGGAAATCGGAGAAAAACAAAGAAAAAGAAGAAAAGAGATAGTAGCTATCGACCTACTAGAGGACGTTCATAGAAAATTAACTCTGAAATATAAACGTGCATATGTATAAAAAAGAATTTATACACTTCAAAAAGAACATATTATAAAATAGAGAAAAGACTGTAAAAGAAAAAAAACATATAAAAGAGAAGACAAAGAAAAGGAAAAGGAGAGAAAATAACCACTATCATAATGCAAATATGAACAACAACAACAACAACAACAACATTATCCAGAGCAACACGGGAATCAACATTGCTGCCCCATGGGCACACGAAACCACAACGGACCTTCACAACCTGGACGGATGGGGATCACCGCCCACGTATATTCCAAACATAAATGAAGGTGGATGGGGCCCAAACCCGAGCACAAGTAGCCATGGAACTGACCCCATGGACATTGACGAGCGATCGGCTACGTCTACATTACCAACACCAATACCAGCAATTACGAAGGGAAACGTCGAAACCACTTACGAAAGGATCGCAAGCCTCGTCCAAGAGGATTCGAATACGCACATCGAGCTTATCAGCAAGTTCTCGGAAGCCACCACACTATTGGCTATGAGGGAATACGCCAACGAACAGCTGATGCAATTAGCAGGCCACACAAATAGGCTTGTAGCGAGGTTCCGCGTTCGGCCTCAAGCATATTTCACAGAGGATCAAGTGAGATCTATCGTCCTGAACATTATCCTGCAGAATACATTCACTTGGATACCCATAAATACATACTGCCAAGATTGTTGCCGCCTAATGTTTGGCAACTACCAAGAAGGGCACGAATAGACGACTACCAAACAAAAACCTTGCTGTAACCCACAAAAATGTAGAAAAAAAAATCATATAACACAAAAAACTCCCACAAAACATTCTTATTACATATCATATATCTATCTATCAACTGTACCACACTCATACACACATATACATCTTATACACAAATAAATATTCAAATTGGGTACAGTTAAAAGGGAAAACTAGTCATACACATAATACAAACACACAACAACCATTACAATGACACCAAGAGACAATTCAAGTAAAAGGATGGAGCGCCGAAACACACAGAGTGACTCTACGATCCGTAACCAAATCCACAACAATACAAGGGAGCGCCAACACATACACAAAGCGACTCTACGATCCATACACAAATTATCAATGCAATCGAATGGATGGAGCACCGAAACACACAGAGCGACTTTACGATCCACACAATCAACACAACAAACCAAAAGGATGGAGCACCAACACATACACAGCGTGACTTTACGATCCAAGGAACATCACAAAGAATTACAACAAAAATACGAACGGATGGAGCGCCGACGCACATACAGAGCGACCTTACGATCCATTATACAACAATTTAAACGATGTGGGACCATCTTTTTCTGGGCCCGAGGAGGTGTGTTACCCCGAGAACCACCCATACCAAATAAACCAAACATACAAAAGAACCACACACCAAGCGGCAAACAGAATACAATACATAACTACCGCAGCAACCGCAGCAACTCTACAACTCTCTTGCACCCCCAAATTATCAAAAGGAACAACTATAAATAGAACGAACCTCTTTACCTTGTAAAGATTCGATGAACAGCTTGTTGAATAAGAGCATTACCGCAGCATCCGCAGTAACAACAACTACCGCAGCATCTGTAGTAACAGCAAGCTACCGCAGCATCTGTAGTAACAGCAAGCTACCGCAGCATTGGCGTTGCGCAGCAACCGCAGCATGAATTATCTTAGACATTATTAAATAACCAGAAAGATATAAATACCCCATCATTTTTATTTGAATAAAGACATTGAATTTCTACCTCCCACTTTTGACTTAACTTTTCAAGTATTGTTTTCAATCAATCAAGACCTAAACACGGCTTGTTTTATCTTACATATTGTTTATTGCTCATAACTGAAGCTAAATAAACTCTTCTATTAAGACCAGACGTAACATTCCTGCTCTTATTTCTCATTTACGTGGACAGGCGTATCATTCCTGATCCTTATTCCTCATTCATTTTGGACAGACGTAACATCCCTGATCCTCATTTCTACTCACTGAGCTTAATCAAGACAACAGCTCCCTACTATTTACAACCTTGGACATAACCCATACACATTTTCACCTTACTCTACACTCATATCACTTCACAACCCGTCTGTAATAAACGATATTATTACTGGTGCTCACTATTAAACATACACATAAACCGTTACGCAACTACCTGGAATACCCCAAATTCACCGTAACAGTCCTATATCAAAATGCACGATGCCTAAGAGCGAGATCTTAAGAGACCGGCGGTTAAGCAAAGCTCCTTCATAGTGTATAGCTTTGAACTGTTTGTCCCCCTTTTCTTCTCTTTAACCCTTGGATCGTCCCCTGCTTCAAATGGCCATTCCATTACTGCATCTTGTGTTGAGATCTTTGCAGTAGAATCGTCAGTGTGTTTGTAAAAGGATCCGTGCTTTGTCCCACCAGTAATTTGTTGTTGTCTTTTCCCTCCGGCTTTGTTTTTGTTTCAAGTGTCTGCTGTCAAATTGTTCTCCATTCTCACTGGGTGGGTAGGGGAATATCACCAGGTAAAAAACAGGGTGATATCCAGGTGATATTAGGGTGATAGGTATATTTCACCAGGTTTTTTAACATGGTGAAATTTTTACAGAAACCTGGTGAAATGTAACATATCACCATGTTTTGAGCATGGTGATATTTTGCTGCATGCACGCGGAAATAGGGGTTGCTCCATAAAAAGGGGTGTTGCTCAATTTCTTTACAGAGGTCTGTATGTGCATGATTTAGCGTATAGGGAGGTGTAGATAGAATTAAAATGATAGCGGTATGATCTGTCCAATAGGTTATGGATATTGTAAAATTATTTACGTTGTAGTTGAATGAAATGATTTTATTTTATTATAGTCATTGGCTAGAATTTTACAAGCATCAAAAGAAAACAGGAGCAAGTATTGATAGAAGGAAACTAGTACTAATGTAGTCGATTTATACTATAATGAACGGTGGTGATAGAGAGGAGAGCGAAATATAGTAGAATGGTAGAAAGCAAAAGCGAAATGTCCAGATGGTAAAGTGCGGAATGGAGCAGTGTCGTCAATTGGAAGACCGCATAAAGAGATTGAGCAGTTATTAGTTTGGAGAACAGAGGTAGTAAGGAAAAGGGAATAAAAGCCGTTTGAGACTTACCATAGGTATTACTACTTGAGACACGTTGAGATTTACTAGCAACCAGTCGAGTGGATGATATATCTTATAGCATGATAGAGTGTTAGTAGTCAATGCTTGTACGTATTTGTAGAGACCATATAAAAAAGAAACGGAGAGAAACCTTACATTATAACCACCCGATCCTGATAGCGAAAATGAAAGCTATAACCTAAAGAACATAATCAACAAGAGCTATAAGCATATAGCAAGAGCTTACACATATCAACAATCATATAGCACACAGCGTATAGTACATGATGATATAACATACCTGGTGAATGGGTACTTGGCAATTGGAAAAGGACAGGAGAAGTATGAAAAGTGGAAAAAGTGAAAGAAAGAGATAAAAAATGGATATGTGGAAAACACGAAAAAAGAAAAGAAAGCCGTACATGCAGACTAGCTTCTTTTCCATCCTCACTATGCATAGGAAGGAGACCATCGATCGATCTATCCTATGATACAGTGTTCCCCTTAAAAACCCCTCAATACAATCTGCCTTCTTTTTGCTTTACCTTCCCTCACGTTTAACTACCAAAAAAAAGTGAATAGGTAGCAGTTAGTGTACATCCATTGAGTGTTGTATATTAAGACTCTGTGTAGATACCTACTGTAGGAGAACGGAATGCCGCCAGAGAGCAACGGAGCGCCGAGCGTAGGGCGGCAGTTGAGTAAGAGAACGCTAGGAACGTCGTTTTGAATATGGAGGATCGCCTCAGGGCATTGGAGGCGCGAAACTTGGTGCTGGAGAACCAATTTGAAGCGATGGGGAACGTCGTTGCCAGACAGAACCTGGCCATACAGCAGCAACCTGTGCACTCTCCTGCTGAACATCCAGCTCGAGCCGAGGTTCCAATGCAACAACCTCCAGTGCATCGTTTGTGGCATGTTTCTGTAAGAAAACTAATGGATATATCTAGGTAAATAGCCGATTAATAGTATCATCAAATTATAGTGCGCAATCCGCCATTTCCATCGTTCTCTGGGAGACGGCGGCTTCCAGTTAGATGCCGATTATCGTTCAGCACGCAATCGCGCTGCTCGTACCCGCATCATGTCGTACATCGATGGTGGTGGACGGTACCAGTTATCACACGCTGAACTGTCTACAAAGATTTACGACTTTTTTGCTAATATGCGTCGTGAGGGTCGTCGGTCGGCTGTGCGTGCAGCACAAAGAAAAGTGTCAACTCGCCGAAATAGTCGTCGCCACAGTGTAAGAAAAAGAAACAACCATCCATTCTTTTTAGCATATTCAGTTCTGACACAGAAAGTAGAAGTACAAGCACCGACTTCAAGTTTACCGACAGCATCAGGCACAGGTGGATGCAATATATCGGGGAGGGGAGGCATTGCTCCAATTGGAGTACATGTCGGAAGAAGAGACGGACGTCGAAGGTGATGGTGACAAGCGTTTGTTTGTACTTAAGCCCTTGTAGAGGAGTGAGAGGGTAATTGTTGTGTGCTTGTTTGGTAAATGCGTCGAAGTTGTGTTTGACAAATCGTTTGTAGGCAAATGAGTTCTTATGCACACTCGACGGACTGAGACCGGACGCAGACGTCAATAGATTGATGCGGGTGGATGGTGTTGGTGGTGCACCTTTGTCTGACGATGCAAGAGCGCAATTGGAGGGTTGGGCAGTTGATTTTTAGGAATAAAAAATAAAAAAAAATGGTTGCACGGCTTCGTGTCGTGTGGGTAAGGGGTGGGCAAAAGAAAAGTTACTATTGCATATGCAGCTGTTGTTTTCGGAGTGGGGGGAGTCTATAAAAAATATCACTCATGGTAAATGTATCTTTTTTCTTTTTTGGCCACTGCTCTTAGACACGTCACTTCTTTGTCATCTCTTAATGCAGCACAGACAACAGAGTCACTCAATGTGCTCGTTAAAGCATTACAAACAGCAACAGTGGAAAAGCTTTCGTCTAATCTGGTAACCATAACATCTTGCTGTACGATTAGTTTCAATTCAAGTTCGATAAAAAGTCTTAACAACCATTCCCATAAGCTACTGGATAATACGAATTGGTACGTGGTGTGTATACAGCTGCTGGTAGCTTTGCTCTTCTTTCGTTCGCACCGCATTGGATCTCGAATTAAATTCATCTTTTTTTTTGCAACTTAGTTACCGAATTTCCCTTTGCGATATACAACACTTTAACTCATCAATAATAGTGGAAACTTAGAAGGGACGGATAAGAAAAGTCAACGCTTTGATTATGCTAGCATCTTTTTCGCCAAGGGAAGGACTACTGTTCTAGCATTTGCACTAGTTTGTGCACCCAGTTTCACAACAGCAACTTGTCCATATAAGCGATGGACCGGTACAATACAATCCATCGCTTCGCCTCGAAAACGACTACACCAAGTTTCAACGTAGGGATCCACGAATCGTCGGCCGTCATTGTCTCTGTGGATGCTGTACCATCGAACATATGCAAAAACATGCTCTCTCTGCTGCCCACGAATCAACTGCACATGCCGAAAGAAAAATTGGATCTCGCATGGCCAGGCCATTGCTTCTCCGCGATCGTCTACGTGGAACAGAACTTGAGCGTGGGCACCACGTCGCGATCTCGCTTCAGCACTGCAGTAAATCCGCCTCATCATCGTTATCATCTTCATTTTCCAGTACTGGTTACTGATGAAAACTTGCCATCACCAGCTTGGGTATAGTGAACGAGTTGATCGTCATATACAGCACGGTAAAATGCCAACAAGAAACTGTACAGTTGCTCAGGCATAAACGCTATCCGTCCATAATGCAAGGGGTAGTAGTGGATGGTACCAACATCCGTCGACAACGCCAAAAACGCATGAACATCGAATTGACGCTGGACAACATCAGCTGCGCGTGGGATGGCTGTACAAGGTCAAGGAACCGATTCAAAAAAGAGAAATGGTGTTGGTGGTGCTGGAAGTGGGCTTCAAACGAACGGACAAAATCGCGAGCACCAGTCTTCTGTAAGAACTTCTTCATAAACGTGATTTCAAACGAGTCTTTCTGATTAGTGTCGATCTCTTTCAGATAACCGTTGTACCGTTCAAACGAGAAGAGCCAGTATGCGTACAACGGCCCAAAATCCTCGATCGTCGCGTTCAAATGCATATGCAGGTGCATGTTCGGTGTGATTTCTTCTGGGCCATACAACTGTTCAACACCAGTGCAAAATTGCTGGAGCAGGTTGTTTGCTTCTGCAATTTCATCCACAGTAATCGATGGCTTGACCAGCAAGCGACACGCATCAACAAACATCAACCAGTTTTCGAGATATCTTCTGGGAAGGTGGCCGTCGAGCACAAAACGCGAGTATACAATGCACCATGATTTCCAATCGTCAGCAGTCATGAACGAGAAGCCACTTTCGATTTTTTGGTTCAAGGTAACATAGTCAGGAGGAAGAACAATGCCATTCGCCAGCACCTGCATTTATTGGAGGTCGGTTCGGTCAATGAGGTCTCTGTTCATCCAGACCTTTGCCATGCGCTTTGCCATGCCGAGAAACAAGTTATGCATCGGGTCGATGATGGTGCAACGGACAGGATCAAAGTAGCCAAGACGATGCAACTCTGACCATCTCGTCCCATTTGCGCGTTCCAGATCTCGTCGAGCACTCATCATCTCTGCACCCCACCACTGCTCAGCACATGCTCGATTGCCCTCGAACGTCCGCAAGTCCCAATTTTCGACATCAAACCCAGAGTAGTCAATGTTGGTTGTGCCAGGGAAAACATTGAATTGGCGAACGCATTTGTGGCAGGCATAAAGGCTCGCGTGCGACGTAAAACCTCTGGTTTTCCGTGCAGCAGGGATATCGCAAGCATTAATGAACAAGGCTAAACGGACACAAGCTCCTTGTGGATGCTCGCGCGTACTGATCGATTTTCCACCGTACCATTCCAACAATTCATCAACCAGGGGTCGAAGGTAATTGTTTATGTCGGTTGTGCTCGCTTCTCGTGGGCCAGGCATTACACCAACAAGAATGACATTCTCTGTCTTGTAGCGTTCGGATCGTGGAAGATTATTGATGGTCAAGTAAATGGCATAGCATGAATAAGTCGAGTTTAGAAATGGCCCAAACCAGTCAATGTTGAGTGTCAACAGCAGTGAACGGCGCTGCTCGACGAACGGGCTGCCGTCACGACCACAGAACTCTCGCCACATATCACCATCGTATATGTTAAAGAAGGTGTCGGCAAAGCGTCTTCTATTTCGCCATTCCTCGCACTTTGCTTCAAACCCTGGCCGCCGAAAAAGTCTATCAACACTTGCAGACAAGGGCTGATATGCAAACTCCTTGATGGGAGTCTAAGGATTGCCTGTGGCTTTAAACAATTCATTGCCGCATAAGCTGTTGTATCAGATGTCGTCATTCGTGCATGTTCTTGGGCACTGTGGATCAGTCGAACGATACAAGCTGTGACAGCGAGGACAACACACATATTTGCGCAAGTGGTCAGTCAATGCAGAGAAGCCAGTAATGCGACGAAGTGTAGCAAGCGAGGTAGGGATCGAGAAGTTTGGCTGCAGATCACTTAGAAGTAAGACATAAAAGTCAATGATGGTGGAGGAGAGATGCTCGGAGACAAAGTGTAGCTGGAATAGCACGAGGAAGAGAACGACGAGGGCAAAGGGGTGCGGTTAGGTGTGAACCTCGGTAACGGTAGGAGGAGGAGGATGAAGATGAGTGTCTATTTTTCAAATAATGAGATATATAGTATGGCTAAAGTCTGTTATTTGCTTTATTAAATTTTTTTTTACAAACCAACCTGGTTCAATATTGGCAGTTCTGTCAAAGTTGCCTCCATCATAACCAAACTCAATATCTTCAGCATTTACATCAAGATCGTCGGCGGACAACTCGCCATTGTCAGCCTCATTGTTTTCAGCAGCAAAAACATTATCCTCGACGGAAAAAGGAACATGACGACTAGCTGCAGCGCCTACAAGCCCAACAATGATAAATAACTTATTCACATCTAGTATCATTGTAACAGCTCATCATACCAGGAGAGGAAGGATCAGCTACTACATCTGTATTCATATCCATATCGTCGCCTGAAAGCAACAGCGATGGTGAGGATGGATGTCCTTGTCCGAAGCTAGCCTCGATAGAAGCTACGATAGCATTCACTACATATGCAACGCATAATATTACTAACTAATCCTCGAAGAACGTGCCTGAAAGAAGTACCATTGTGTGAATATCCATCTGTAGATTCATTAAGAATACGCTGCTGGTGATAGTTTCGGATTCCATAAGGCACCATTTGATAGCCGAAGCTTGTCGACGCACATATAGGACAAAATCACGGAAATAAACGCCCTTCGCCATTGTCCTCTATTGTGAAAAAAAAGTGTAGATTAAGAACAATATCAGGGATTCCAATAATTGTACTGAGCTTCTCTTATTTTTTTAATACTACATTGTAAGCACATTATGCACTTCCCCTTTGGTCCTATTTTCTTATCATACGTTACCCTCCTCATTGCAACGCAGAATATTTTATTACAGGGCAGGAACATGACCCTGTGAACGCTAAATTGTTGGTCGGGGGAAGGGTGCATGCTTGCATTTTATACAGTTCAACGTATTGTTGTTTTGCTACACTAATGACTATTGTATAAGAAGAAAAGTTCAGTAGGGGGTATAGTGAATGCATCAAAAAAGAATAAATGTATGAAAATGATGTTGTTCATCACAGATATTGTGCATGAGCCCCTTTTTCGCTTGTACATAAAGGAAAACAGCGTAAATGACTACTACATTTGGTTGCTGCATTTGCTACAGGCTACATATTCTTTTTTCTGGCGCATAACCTGGTGATAGGTAGATATCACCCTGTTTTCAAACATGGTGATATTTACTTTTTCGCGCAATGTCTATTCAATGGCATTTCTAACTTGGCTGCATGCACTTATCTTCAATGACCGTGTATGTATTTTCTTAGTGATTGTATTGATTGTTAATAGGGGTCGCAATTGGATGGGTCGGGTCGGGTCAAAGGTCTGACCCGTTGACCTATGGGTCAAGAAAACACTGACCCGACCCGACCTGTTCAACCCGACGGGTCAAAACTCGGGTTGACGGGTCAAGACTGATTTTAATGTAGTGATGAAGGAAGTGTCGATCAGCCTGAACTTGAGCGCTGGAAGTGCAAAACTCTATATATATATAGCTCTCTAAGATGATGGCACGCAAATTCCTAGTAGTGCTAGCAACATCTACGTTTTGAGTGATTATTCTTAAAGGTAAAGGGTTTTGTGCCATCACAAAAGAAATCACTTGGGCTCACATGCTTTAAAGAAAGCATAATATTTAAAGTGTGGTTGAAAATCGACTTCTCTATATGCCCCTTATCCTTTTCCCTTTTCTTTTCACTTCTTTCTTTTCACTCCTTTCTTCTTCCTTCGATTTTCTTTTCTCAATTCCTTTTCTGTCTTTTGTTAAATCGCGTCTCTTAGGGTACTCTTAAGCAACGTGAGTCAACGTCGACACACCCTAGAAATAGTAATAGCGCGTTGTTCGGGAGTCGAATAAAAGTGATACAATGAACACAGGATTTTTTTGTGTAATTTAAATCATATCCTTGATAAGGAAATGAAGAGCAAAACTGCCGTGTCGACCCCTTGGTTGACACAGCACTCCCAAAAATGATATCGTCTCGGATCTTTTGTTACACGTCCATGCGACTGAGAAAATATTACTTTGATATTCAATTATCTATCAAGCAATACCCAGGAGGGTCAAGTATACCATTTTACATAACATTAGATATACCAACTTGTTGTTTAGACGGAACCGATTCCATAGTTCTACATATCATGAAATGATAAGAACATTACCGATAAGAAAATATCTTCTATATATGCAGCGACTTTCAGTAATACTTCTTGTTTTGTTCCACTCAACTTTTATTCGCACTTTTTATATCCTTCATCTTACCTTCTGTCTATTATTATGGATTCCCAGCAACAAATTGTCCACAGAAGAACGATCATCAGCATCCTACTTCTTTTGATTGAAGGCTACGTCTTTTTTTTTCTTGCGAATAATGACGACGACGATATCAACCAACTCTCCATGATCAACACTGTTTTGCCAATGTACCGAACCATTTTTTCTCTTGATCATATCATGTCAGCTGTATCATCGCCGCTGCATTTCCGTGTTATGCAACGCGTCAATCGTGTTAAAAATACGACATACTGGGAAGTTACGCATCCAGCTCTTCCGGACACAGATGGACCAGGTGGATTCAAATCGCATTATCGTATGAAACCAGCCACTTTCAATGCCCTCGTAAATATGTTGTCGCAACATCGATTGTATCAATTTACGGCACAAAACGCCACACCTGTGTTCATCCAAGTTGGCCTGATAATCTGGAGATTTGCCAATGCTCATGTCAGTTACCGTATGGCCGAAACTCTGCTTGGTACATCGCATGGATCCTACAGAAATTTTACCAAGCGATTTTTGGAGGCAATGGCCGACTGTCAAGGTGGTATAATCCGATGGCCGACCGGAATTGAAGATATCAAGGCAACCGTTGAAGGGTTTCAATATGGAGAGCTTGGACCAACATTTGAAGTCGGACCTACTCACCTCCCAAATGTACTCGGTGCTTTGGATGGGAAGCTCGTTCGAATCTTCAAACCAAGTGACAGTGGCGATCGCTTTGTCGACAGAAAAAACAACTACTCGTTGAACATGGTTGCCATTTGTGATTCAGAAAAGCGATTCACCTACATCCATGCAGGGCAGAGCGGTAAGGTATGACATGTTAATGTGATTATTTTAGTTGCTTTCTTGGCTAATATATACGACTTTAATACTATAGGCCGAAATCACGATTCAAGAGCCTTTCAAGCTACTGCTTTTTATGACGAACTTCTTTCTAACCCAGAATCCGTGTGCCCAAATGGAACATTTATACTTAGAGGTAAAGAACAAATTGCTTAGCATAGACCATCGTTGAAATCACGGTACATATTTCTGACATTCCATTTTTTGTTCGTAGATTCGGCATACCCTTTGCTCCCGTGGTTGATAACACCATTTCCTGATGCTCAAGCACCCCGCTACAGTGACAACGCGCATTTCAATTATATTCATTCGAGAATGCGTAACGTTATTGAGCGGGCATTTGGCCAATTGGTATGCAGATGGCGTTTTCTACGTAACGAGCTGTATTTGCTGGATGTAGAATCAATGATGATGACGATTGTTGCTTGCTGTATTCTGCATAATTTATGCATTGATCACGACGATCTTCATGCCGAAAGCACATTTATACCTAATCCGATAACCGATGATTTGCTTCTAGAGCCACTCGAAGTTTCTGACTCTATTAATGACAGAGGTCGTGGTACGCGCCGTACCGCTACGCAACTGCGAAATGAAGGTGTGCGGAAACGTAATGAACAAGTACAGTACTTATACGAGAATCGGCGTAGTGATCGTGAGAGCTTCCGTCAATATAATCGCCATTATAGACGCAGATAGAAAATAAATATGTCTTCATAACTAGTTATCTTTTGAGGCACTTGATTATATAAAAAAACCTGAAGGAAAAAAAACTTTATTGAATTTAAAATAAAAAATCAAACAAAAAAGATTCCACATCTTGTCAATAAGTTGCTTCATTAAATCTAAGAAGCTCTGTTGTGTGTGTTGCTGTTGCTGGTGGCGCCTTTCTTGAGCTTCAAAGATTTCCTTATCTTACTGATCGAGTAGCTCGATCAGCTGTGATCTTGCTTCCTCGCTCTGCTGGTTGGCGGCATCAATCCACTCAAGCACATCTTCATGCTGCAATTTTGCAGGAGTCAATCATCGACGTCTTGTGGATGGCTGCAGCATGCTGTTGGCTGCTATTTGTGTATCGGCGCGACGACGAATGCCTCGGAAAGAATCGAACTGGAGTTCAGGATTGAACCTCAGGTCATCCTTCAGTAATGCATGCATATCATCATATAAATACCAGTTGTCTATGTCACTGGACCCTTCAGTCTGCCAATGGCGTTCGGTAAAGCACGAATGGTAACGACTGCACATTCTTCCCCACTTGGTTTTGATGGCGCGCTTGGTTCGTACATTACCGAAAGTTTCGACAGTACTGTTATCATTTGTAAAGTCTGAAGCCGATGGATCTGTTGCTGTTGCTGCTGCTGCTGATGATGATGATGATGATATCGCTTGATCGTTGCTCGAAATACTGCTCGGCCGACGACAAGGGACGAAGGTGCTGGCTGCTGCTCGTCCAAAGACTGTGCGCTTTCTTAAGTGCCATCAGTAACAATTGGTGATGCTAGAGGTGTACACTCTTTCTTGAAGTCTTCAATGATTGCATCCCATGTACGGCCGCGATGATTGTTGTCTCTTGGATGCGTAAGCTCATCATAATGCTTAGAGACTGCGGTTAGCAACGCCCTTTCTTCAGCCTTAATCCAATGTTCAGGGGAGCTTTGTGTCGGGACAGAAGATTGGGATGCAGTGGTGTCGTTGCTGCTTTCGTTGCTTTGCATGTTGCTGTTGGACTGGTTATTGGCTTGAACAACAGGAGTGCTGCTTCGATTGTCGCTACTATTACTATGACCACCACGACCGCCACGACTGCCACGACCACGACCTGCACCACCCGGATTAACGATAACAATTGAGAGTTCACGAGGTGTTTGTTCTTGGGATGACATTTTGAAAAAAAAAGTTAATTACTCATCTTCCTACTGAACGTACCTTACTTTTATATATACCCGAATCGCTTGCAGGAGAATTACACATACAGTTTTCACAAGCTGTTAGGATTGCAAGCGCAAATCATAGTATCTTCACCTTCATGATAGGATCTTCACCTATCTCCATCATGCAATAATAGACTATCTGCCGCTTTTTTTGCAACTGGTGTTTTAGTTCTCTATCAATATTCACAGTTACATCTATCATGCTGCCGGATACAACTGTAGCTGTCAGTTATACATCGGCAAAGAAATCAGAACCCTTTTTGAAGTATAATTGATGGTCATATCTAGGGGAAACTCGCATCGGTTATCACTTATCGTTGATATCCGCTATCATTACCTGTTTTAGCAACTGTGATCTCTCAAGCAAATGGGTCGACACACGTACATTTGGAATTAGCCATGGTTTCATAGTGGGATACAATTTTTTTTTTATTTCTTCCGAATTTCCATTCTAAGAATTGTGTGTCGACGTTGACTCACATTGCTTGAGAGTACCCTTACTGCCACCCTCTAGTATATATTCTCATTGCACTATTGCTACTTCTTTACTCTTATCATATATATTGCTTATAGCTTATATATCCTATACTGTTGAATATAAAGTATAATCCCACAATAAAAAGAATTAAGTATGTTTTATGCTATAGTTCTATAGTAGACATATTGATAACTAATGATGTTCCCCAACAAGAAGATTGACTACTCAAATATAAGTACCTCATACATATTATATTTATACACAGGTCACGACGGGTCAATGGGTCAGGTCAAGGGTTGGACAGGTTGACCCATAGGTCAGAAAAGCATCAACCTGACCTATTGATCCATCCTCAACCCGCGGGTTGGTTTTGACCCATGGGTCAGATTGACGAATAAACAGAACTTTACATTTAATAATATTATATTGTAATTAAATATCAGTTGATAAAATAAAAATATAATTAAAATAATATATAAAACAATATCATTATTACTTTAATTTCTATTTTCTATACTATACTAATATTATTTTATATAAACATAAGTTACCATAGCAACCAATTAAAATATGTTTTCTATAAAAATTTACTTAAAATATAATTACACTATCTTAGTAATAAAAAAGGTTTTTTTCTCGTTAGTAACAAGGAATTTCATTAAGTGATGGGGTTTTTTCGTTAAAAAAATAAAATTGTATAAAATATATAATTTGCTAAACTATAATATTATTTTATATTAGAAAATTAATGTTATTTGTAATTTCGATTTTGAACTCAAATATATCATGTGATAGTGGTTACACAAATAAATTACGATTTGGTAAATCAGAAAATGAATCTAATTTTATTTTTTTTAGAAATAACATATATATATTATTTCCTTTTTAATTTCCGTTTTTTTAATTAGTTGCTATGATACATATTTCTAATTTAAAAATTGAATTTGCGTATATAATTAAAAGAGTATTAAGATATATTGTACAAATATGGAATCACATATTGAAATCATGGATGAATATACTAATAAAAATAATGAAGATATAATTGAATATAGAAAGAAGTTAAAAAATGAAATCAATAATTTAATATTAAATAAGTGGAAAATAAGTTTAAGCATCGAATAGAATTAAAAAATGTTAAAAATATAAGAGATATTAAAGATGAATTATTAGATAAATTAGGTTATATTTCTATATTCTTTTTTATTACTATTTTATATACACATAAGGAATATTCAGGACCTTATTTAAAGTTGAAAAGGCATTGTTATTAATATATCAGTTAGTAGATGGTTTTACATCTAAAAATATAAAAAAATATATCCTGCCATCTAGTTCTAGATTACTAACTATGAAAATTTAAATATGTAAATATGTTGATTATTGTTTATTAGAAATATTTAGTAATATAAAGATAAGAGTATTATCAGCTCAAATTAAAAATACTTCAAATTTTAAACATGTAGCTTTAGCTTTAGATAGTCATGATACCGCTACAGTGGTCCCCCGCTTTTTGCAGCAGCGCTTTTTAGTGGAAAAAACTGCAAAAAGTGAGGATGAGTATGAGATGTTACACAGACTGAGTCTAATATGTTAATCAAGTGTCAATGATAGTAAACCAATTGAAAGTGTTGGTGTTGTACTGAGGCTACTTATTATAAATCAACTCCTGTATAAAAGGCTGTTGTCTCATTCTTGATGTTTATATACTGCACTATCGTCACCTCCACACCACTATGGTAAAAGCAAAATACCCAAAGCTTACTGACGAGCAAAAGGATGCTATCTATCAACATTACATGTAGATGTCACTGGTTCAAGACTCTGTGTCCTAGGCTCTCGAGTTAATAGCGGAAAATTGCAGGTCCCCATTTTTGGCCTGCAAAATGCAAAAAGTGAGGAAACTGCAATTTTACTAAGTGATGAGTGGGTATGCTCCAAAAAAATCTGCAAAAATTGAGGATCTGCAAAAAGTGGGGCTGCAAAAAGTGGGGGACCACTGTATAGAATATGATAAACCGAATATTTCATTTTAAAAGAAATGGTCATTTAAATTAAAAACTAGTGGAATAAGAACATAGGTATTAGTAGATATAAATGAGAATATAATTAATGTTTCTAATAGTCAATTATGTGGTATTTGCAGTGATAGTGCTATGTTTTTAAATATAAAATTATATAAAAAATTAAAGAACAAGATTGTGTTGCATTAGATAGTGGTTAATACTATTTATTAAACAATTTGAAGATTTTTGTAAAAGTAAAAATATTAATTCAAATGACAAAAACTTTTTTTATCCAATTCGTAAAGAAACAGGAATAGCTTTAAATAATTAAGAAGTAGTTTTAGATCTATAGTTGAAAATCAATTTAAAGACTTATATAATAAATTTAAAAGATTCTCTAATAATAATTCTATATTAAAGACTGATGATATAAATTATATAAACTTACATTTAAAAGTTGTATTTTTATTAAAAAACTAGCGGCCCTTCCTCGCTTCGCTTAGATGAATGAGCCCCACTGCTTCGCTCCGTGTCATTCAACGGGAACGCGTCGCAAGGGGGTTCCCCCCTTGACCCCCAAGTAGGGGACAAGCCCCCCAAACCCCCCTGTCCAGCGAGGTTGGATCAATGTTTTGGTATTAGATGCTTATTGTCTATTTTCAAAAACAAAAGCAAGATCATTGTGTAGTGCGAAGTAGTCTATCATAGAAAGTCGTCAAAGTTGGATACTTAACTATCTCCAGTTTAGAATGCAATGCAAAAAGAAGTGTTGACAAAGATGATGTAGTGATATTGATAAAAAGAGAATAGGCGAGAAAAAAAGGAGAATAGGCAATATAAAAAAAGAGAATAGGCGATGTAGAAAAAGAGAATAGGCGATGTAGAAAAAGAGAATGGGCGATGTAAAAATAGAGTAGGTGACAAAAAGAATTATAGAAGAACTTCATGAAAAACAACATTTTTTGTGCTTTGGCCTTGCTGACCCACGATACATGAGTTCTCAGGATCTAACATGATTCTGATGGATGAAGGGGTGCGGACGCGCGACATGGCTACATAGAGTAGACCATGCGTGAACAGAGGTTCAGGCAAGTAGAGGCCGACAGTGTTGAAAGTTTGACCCTGTGCCTTATTAATGGTCATAGCGAATGCCAGGCGAACAGGGAATTGGGTGCGTTTGAAGAGAATGGGCGAGCATGTTTGTAATGGTGTGAGTGTTATGCGAGGGATTAAGACAATGTTGCCAGCATGAGGTCCAGTAGCTATTTCAGCTTCAAGTACATACCTTTGAAAAGAGCGTACAATCAGCCGTGTCCCGTTGCAGAGACCACTTTGGGTGTGTAAGTTTCTCAAAAGCATAATTGGGCAACCGACTTTGAGTTTTAGCAAGTATGGTGGGAGGTCGGATGGATTGATGGAATTGAGCAGCTCTGGTGGGTATGTGATTTGATCCTCTGGATCATCCACAGTATCTGCGCTCGGGAATTCGTGGATAGTGCCTGGGAAATGGTCGAGTATCAGATCGTTAATTGCTGAAACGTCGACATTTTTTGGAGTTAGAATGGAGCGACTGATGAGGTAATCGCGATCCACATGTGGTGCGTCAAGGCTGCCGTAAATGGCTTTGATGAGCTCGTACGTGTTGTAACCTAGCATGAGCATTCGTTCTGGAAGCCAGACTCTATCATCAGTGGTTGGCACCAACAGCTCAGCACCATCACCAATGCAAAGTAAATACTGAGCAAACTCGCGAAGCTCATTTGCATCATTAGTGTTGGCAGCTTGCTGGACGCGCATGTTCGTTTCAAGGTGGTGAATGGTGATGCTGGGCCAAATGGATGAACGATTTAAGCACTGCTGTACGATCTGCGAGTGCGACGCATTTGGTATCACAGGAAGGGCCTATTATTAAATACTTTACTGTGAGTACTACTACTTAATAGTAAAAAACATGCAAAGTAGAAGAGAGGATACAATGTTGGATACCTAGCAAAAGTCACCACCAAAGACCATGATCTTTCCACCAAACGGAACATCGGCAAGCGCGGGATCGTCATGTCTCATGAGATCCTGGATACTCCTGTTTACAGTCTCAATGACGCTTTTACTGATAATGGATGCTTCATCCCAGATGATCAATCTTGCCAAACGTATAAGCTGCGCGGTATCGGAGCGTGGGGTAAAGCTACACGCTGTTGTTTCGTTGATCTCTAAAGGTATTTTGAACGTTGAGTGTGCAGTTCGTCTACTATCGAGTAACAAAGCGGCAGTACCACTTGTAGCTACAGCGAGCGCAATATCTCCGCCACGACGAACATGTTGGAGGAGTGCATTGAAAAGATATGTCTTTCCAGTACCACTAGGGCCACCCACAAAATGCACCTTTGGCTGATTTGCCGCCTGGCGTAAAGATGCATTGACTGCATTAAAGACAGATTGCTGATGCTCGTTAAATTTTTGTTGAGGAGCAGGCATCAGGGCAAGTCGTTCCACAAGTCGACGGTGCTCACGAATCAACAAAGGCTCATTGTTGGCATAAATGTTTGGGTTGGCTGGAAGCACAAACCCATCAAATTCAAGAAGCGATCTTGACAATCCAGAGAGCACCAATTCAATATCCAAAAGGCCTTGGTCATAAATGGCATCCGTGATGGGCAAATTTGGATCGTTTAAATCTTGGCGGGCTGTGTATAGAAAGTCTTCAACCATGCTATCGCAGTGACGAAGCCATAAATCATGTGAATCTTCGGGTTGACAGAAAGCCACAATGACTGCGAATAGCTGACGAAGAGCATAGGGGCATTGATACATTTGAGCTTGATCAAGGCATTGATGCCATTCTTCTTGCCCCGTCAACAGGCCACGTCTTCGTGCTGCTGCCTGGAATGATGGCATCGGTACACCATCTACTGTCCGCAAAAGTTCAAAGCTGGTGGCACCGGCAACATGATACAGCAAAAGTCGAAGATGAAATTTCTCAACTTCGCGGGGGGAAACAACATAGACACGACCGATTGTACTACCAAAACCTCGTTCACGTATTTTCCAGCAACGTGTGCGCTGAACAAATACAAAGTGCTCCGGGAAATTGACGTAAAGAAGGTCAGAGGCAATGGCGTCGTCTGGGTTCTCTTGGTTGTACTAAAACTAAGGATCCTCATAGGAATCGAAGAACCGATCCAAAAGACGGGTCGGGTCGGTTCTGGTTGGGCCGGTCCCATGGAAGAACCGAACCGGAACCGACTCGGTTCTCTTTGGTTGGAACTGAGGAACCGACTATAGATTCGTCGTGTCATTGCAACTAAATGCATTGACTGTGCAAGAATAATTGTTAATGGAGGGACGAGTGAAGTTGTGTTTTTCCGAGCGTAGGTTTATTTATTTCTTCTAAGAAAAATCAATATGTTATATAACTTATATCTATCTATTAAAAAAAGAAAGGTTGTGAAATGGGTGGAGTAAAAGAAAGTATGAAAAAGAAAGTGCAAAGACAAGAGAAAAGGGACGGAGTTAGCAGGAACAAAGGAGAATAGAGGAAAAGCCAAAAAATTTTAAGGGTACCAGGAGTTCAAAAGCATTAACTTTTTTATGGTTTCCTCAGACAAACGATTGCGGGTGTACGGTAGCAAATGTCGAGCTGCCGAGAAAGAACGCTCAGAAGGAGTCGATGTTGCTGGCACCGCCAAGTATTGTGCAGCCATGTTGCTTAAGTTCGGCCATTTCTGTGACTGGGACTCCCAGAAGATTAGCTCTGTGTGCTTGCCTGCTTCCACCATTGGCATCATCGGTTGTTCGCCAATGTATTCCTCTATTTCGTCTTGGCTTCGGTCGATCCAGTACAATGCATACATCTCCTGCAGCTGCTCGCTCACTTCGATATCGACATCCGCGCGATCCTTGAACGTCGACCAGGTATCCCAGACAATTTGCTGGCTATACTCCTGCCATTCCCTTTCCCAGCCGCTCTTAGCCCACCAGACAAACTTCAGGCTAGGATCCATTGCAGTGGCGCACGCATAAACGTTGGATGTGTCAGTCTTGGCGTAATACTTTCGCAGCTTAACGAGACCGACTTCCGCTGCTTCGCACAGGTCGATGGGTGTGGATGGGCTGGTCTTATGGTCCTCAAGCCTGTCCATCAGATGGTTATAGCAAAGGATGGTGAGGTTGATGGTGGCATGCGACTTGCTGGCTGACAACCTCTTGGTCACTTTCTCGAACGGCTCAAGGAGAGCACGGATCTGCTTCAGGCGCTCCCATTCTTGTGCAGTCAACCTATACTGTGCCAGCGCCTCAGTGCACATTGCGTTGTAGCCAGCCTCGACCGCGATAGCCCGCGTGATCATTTCAAACGTCGAATTCCAACGAGTACGGACATCAGGAATGAGCTTGAGTTTGGGACAGCCTTCGTTGTTCAAGGTACGCAGGAACTTCTGTAAGCGTTGCGGTGACGATCTAAGGTAATAGATCAAAACCTATTAATCACTTGAAAAATAGTTTAATGCTTAATTAACTGATGACTACCTTATCTTGGTAACGCCTCTTCGTAGTTTGACCAGTACATTAGAGTTGGTAGGCATTTGTTCTTCGTCGTCGTCAACGATTTCTTCTTCTGGTGCCTGCGCTGAAAGACCAACTCGCAGGATATCCTGAACTGCCAAGTTAAGGACGTGTCCAACACAAGGGATATGATGGATGTCTTTGCGGAATGGCCTTGGTTTTATAAGTTGTTGGTGAGTACATAGTTTTTTATGAGTATCTTGGCAAAGCAGCATAATCCCAGTAACTTACCAATCTTTCTCTTTCGCGCGTCGTTCAATTACGGTCATCATCTTGGTCATATTCGATGCGTTGTCACTAGTAATTGTGAAAAGCCTCGAACAAAGATCGAACTCATCTAAGACTTTCAAGAAGGCGTCGGCAAGGTTCTCTCCAGTATGTGGACCTTCCAAAGGCTGGAACCCTAGGCGAACTTCTTGCAGAGTCCATGTCGATCTGCACATCCAGTGTGCTGTCACACCAAGGAATTCTTGCCGGAATGGGCTGGTCCAGCTGTCGACGGTGCAAGAAGTTTTTGGCACGCTCTTGAGCAAGGCGGCGGTTTGTTCTTTGGCTCTGACGTATTCTTCGTCCAGCTATTTCAGTGAAAGTTAAGTATATGTCTGAATCCTTGTTTAACAAAACATGAAACGAAGTTTACCTTTCTCGACATACTGTCAGCATTCAAAAGCTTGACGGATTCTTACGTAGGTGCTGATTGTGCCATGTAGAACAACTCCTGCAATTCTTCGCTTTCGGCCAAAGTAAATGGGAGCTTGCTCTTGACCAAAAATTTGACGAATTGTCGCTGGAAGGCGCCCTTTTCAAACGTACGCTTACGCTTAAATTCGAAATGCTGGTCCATTGGGCCGGCTTGGCGCTTGTTCCCCTGAACGTGCGGACCAGTTGTTTGCGTGATTCGATGGACATTCTTCAGGTGCTTCACAAGCCCAGACGTATTACCTTGCTTTGCGTCGTACACCTTGTTGCAACCAGGCCGCTGGCACTTGATTTTCGGTTGACTGTTGATAGAGACGCGTTTGCCGTATTCATGAGTGAGAACCCAGCTGCTTACTGACTGCTTTTCTTTACCGCTCGTGTCAATGTTCGCGCCGTCACCGGCAAGCTGTGTGATTTCTTGGTGGTCGATCATGGAAGCGGAATCATCGAAGCACTCTTCATCAGTGTCCATTACATGCGAACCGACTGACGCCATGGAGACGTTGGATTGATCACGGGCTAGGGAAGGAGGAACAAAACTTGATAACGAACGACTTGTGTTGGATAAGGACGAATTACGGCTGGACTCTCTCTATAAAATGGTACTATCATCAGCTGGTTGCAGGTGATATTGCATATGATGGAGTATCCTAGATTAATCTTACGCGATCAGAAAGAGCATCACGAGCGTCGTCAGAGCTGGAGCCAACTGAGTAGTTTGGGTAGGTCATTGCGTTGGATGTGATATAAAAAGGTACGGATATAGAGTAGAATGGTTCAAGCTGTATGTAAGTAAATAGTTGAGTTATTTTGCCCAAAAATAAAGTTGTTGCTTTTATACTTTTCATGACGCGTTGAGGATAATGATACCAAACGGCAGCTTCTCTTCAAATAGTGCTAAGTAATACCTCGCCTGTCATTTCGTAAAAGGAAGTTTTTAGAAGTCAGCAGCATGCTGAGCTGTACCACTGCTGAGTGCGCGATTTTTGCTTTCAGTGTTCTTCCTTTAATCGTTCGTGTCCATTCGTTACTAGCAGTATAAGTATAATTAGCACTGCTGAGCACGCAGCGTTTAATGCTGCGAACCAAACCAAAGGCACGTCAAAATTCTCTTCTCAGCAATCTGTACACACGTCATTACACAATTGATACAGCAATCTTTTTTCCGGCATTCTCTGAAATTCCCCCACCAGATCAGCGATTAGAACACATTTCATACTTTAATTCAACAATCAACCATGCACGGTCATACTGTATATCCACAATTGAAATAAAACACATTTTCTATGCACAAATTTCGCTATGCACTACAATAATTACGCCTTCCCTTCGATTCACGCGATTATCATTGTAATCTTGTGTAATTCCATCCCTCTTGAAATTGCAGTTGAAGAACTCGGTTCTAATCTCGGTTCTTGGGTCGGTTCTCGGGCCGGGTCGAGTCGGTTCTGATGTACATTGTGCTTGGGACGGTTCTGGCAGAGAACCGTCCCGGCCCGGCCCGTGAGGACCCTTAACTAAAACCATGCTGTCAAAGTTGTTTCATGCGTACGGCCTTCGATTACATTCCGCGGAGTACACTCTTTCCAGAAATTATTTGCGCACACATCGAGAAACAAATTGCCCATTTTCTAATAAAGTGTTTGTGCAACCAAGGAGCAACTTTTTTCCAATTGTCAATTGTTTAGTTTACCCATGGCCAATGTATTACGTATGCACAAAAGCATTTTAGAGGTGTCATTGCCACTGGAGCAATTATCGAAGCAAAACTATTTTATTAAAGGAGTCAAAAGTGATGGGAGTGCTCGTCAAAGAGCTAGATAAACATTCAAGGTTTTTATATCAGCAAAGTTATACACATTATCATGTCTCATTTACAAAATATTGCTGTGTTTGTGCTAAAGGGTTTCATTGTTTGCATTAAACTTCTAAAATTCCACAGCTACTACAATTGCTGCAGCAATTTTTGCGAATGTTGCATACAGTGTAGTTGACTCTATATCCACATATGGTTGCTTGTACAGCAAGCTCAATTTGTCTTCTTTAGCTCTGAAAACGTTTACAGTAAAGATGCCCTGTTTGCACTATCGTCGTTGTTGCTGGTGTTGGACATGTATTCGTGCCACTCTATGTAAAAAAAAAAAAAAAACTTGGCGTTAAATTCACAAGCAAAACTCCAAAATACACCCTTTGTAAAGGAAGAGAACCCAATTCCAGGAGGCAGATTCTGTGATGCAGCCCCAAGGGTTGGTGTCAAGAGAGGTTCAGCTGGTCAAATGCACAGCCTACTGACTCAAGAATCCCTTCCGGCAGAGAGAACCCAATTCCAGGAGGCAAATTCAATGATGCATCCCCAAGGGTTGGTGTCAAGAGAGGTTCAGCTGGTCAAATGCACAACCTACTGACTCGAGCATCTCAATGCCTTTGCAAAAGATGAAAACAATAATGACAGAAGGTGAACAAGGAAAACAGAAAAACAAAAATGTTCTAGGCCAGCTTTATTTTGACAGTCACACTTGGTCTGTTGGGTGCTGGGAAATGATTGGTGCTGGGAGATGATCATTTCTTTTGCTTTCGCTTATCAATAGATAAAGACTCGGGAACCAAAGAAAGCAAAGTTAGGCGCAAGATGTCATTATCGACATTAACCAGAAAGCGACCACGCATTAAAGCTGTTGATGTCCATTGGTGCATCGACAATGTAGCCAATCTGTCTGTCCAAACATTTGCGATCACGTTCAAGCACTATGACCGCCAGCATTGCCATTCGCGTTACAATATAATCTTGGACTCTCATATACCAGAAGAGCACAAAAGTCGACTTCAAGACGAATTTGAACATGGCGAAAAACCATAGACTGTACTGAGTTATGGCGTAACCAACGACGCGCCCAAGCTTTAGCAGAAGCAAATGACAACTGCTCAGAGGCTGCGAACAATCTTTTGATTTCCAACACTCAAGAGATCAAGTCATCCGTGGCGAAGTATCATGTGTCTGAACCAGCGCCTGTAACCATGACTTCGCAAGCACCTACCACACCAGTTGGCTACCCAGGCACGTCTGTCCCACCAGTCGTAGCAACCGCAGGCACACCTGTCTCACAATCACTATCACCATCAATGACAGACACACGTGTTTCAACACTAAGCAAAGACAAGCTCGATTCATCAGTGCCAGCGTTAGCAACTACTTCGACAGCAGACATACAGGATCACTGGATTATTGGCCCCGTCACTGCAAAATTCTGGCAGTATCAGTGCATGGCAGACAATATATCAAAACCTTGTCCATTAGAACCCAATGTCCAAGAAATCTTAGCTTTGGCTAACGTTCTTTTTTTGGCTCCAGAGCAACACAGCGATGCAAAAATGGCAGTTTTTGGCTAGGAGCTTCTCGACGAAGCGATGTCACATCAGACAAAAATGTTACTTGACAAAGCGCCTACCCCTTGCTCTAGATTTACCCCAACCGACTTCATGATCATTGTTGACGTTGTTTCTGCAATCGCCGCGAAAACCATGAGCCCAAAGCAAGCCAGACTTCAACTTTTGACCCTGGCCTCCAGTATAAACGACTTACGGGCAAATGTAATAGAAGGCATTGCTGATATATAAGTTTTGTGTATGACGTTTGTTCAACCTTCATTGGCTCACTTATCTTTCCGTTTTATTCTCGCTCTGCTCATAGGCTCATCAATATGCCACAAAACCCTATCGCGGACCAGGGGAAGTTTGGCGAGGTCGACTTACAAACACGGTTCTTTAATCCTTTGCTTGCGTCAATACTTGTGGATGTCACCAAGAAAGTTCTGTTGCACTGGCCAAACAAAATGGAGGAAACGGTGCCCCAAATACGACCTGACGCCATCGTGTCCACTGTCGTCCAGCTCAAGTTAGGTCTGTCCTTGGGCTATGGTGAAGTGAAACCTGGGGACGACAGTACAACCAATCAATCGCTTTGTATCGACACAATGAAGCTTGCTGTCCTATTAAGGAATGCCGCCCAAAAAAACGGCCACCCAATTATCTCTTTCCAAATCAATGGTAAGATTCAACAAAGAGGAAGATTTCTGTGGAAGGCGCACGTTAAACCGTAAATTCGTTTATTCACTATAGGATTTCACCTGATTTTTTTTGTGGTGCAAGAACTTGGCCGTCATTTACATACCATATTAAAGATTGGCCGGCTTACTGTGCCAAACTCTTTGGCATCACTTCATTCGTTCATCACACCCAAGAATCTGAGTATGCTGCTGCGTGTTACTTCTATCTTTTGGAGTTGCTGCGTCTATGACACTCCTTCATTCACCAGTGCGCCACCCTCTAAATTGCAGGAAATTGCTACCTTGTTTTCTATGACGGACAAATCGAGCTCAAAGGCTAGAGAGTGCACCATCAGATATAACTGAAAGCCTTTTGCAAAAAAAAACCCCCCCTCCTACTTCATTTCTTTCCCCTTCACTCCCCTTCACTTGTTGTACTGCTTTACATCGTTCGTCATTTTTCCCTAAATAAATGTTTGTGTAACCAAGGAGCAACTTTTTCCAAACGTCAATTGTTCAGTTTGCAAAACGCGCAAAAGCATTTTATTAAACTGGCCTTCTATTCAAGCAATCATCGAATTTAGCAATAGAATATTTGCAAAATCCTCGAAGATCGCCAATAAGAATCTGATTGCAAGCCATTTGGATTTGGATTGTCGAGGTCTCTTCTTCCAAAAGCTGCTCTCTCTTGAGCTTGCTTTTACAAATGGACCAAAATTGCTCAATCGGATTCAGTTCTGGTGAATAGGGCGGGAGGTATATGCAGCGATATCCACGGCTTTCTATATACTTGCGGATGCCCTCGTGTTGGTGGATAGGCGCATTATCCATCACAATATAATTGTCCTTGAACATTTCGTGTCTGTCTAGAACGTCTATTGTACTCGAGAGGAAGTTAAAGTAGTGGCCAGTGACAGTTCCACGCTTGCTCGTTGTCTGGTCGACAGTTCTGCTACTGCCTGCTGTTTTACACATTTTGGATGGAGCCATTGCCTTTGGACGTCGCACCGAAACGTTTACCACACCAAATGGAGAGATTGCACCGAGAATGGTTGTTGTCATCGCTCTGGTTTTTGGCACCTTGACAATTGCACGAGAGCCCTTTTTCGACTAAACATATGAGCGCTTCATGTTGATGTGGAACGCGGCTTCGTCTACAAACACACAATTGCTCAGATAGTCTATATCAGTTTGCAGCCACTTTGTTACCTAAGCATGTCGATCTTCGATTTTTTCAGGGTTGTTTCGTTCAACTGATTAAAGATGGGCCCGCTTCAGGCTAATCTTGCATTTTTTGGTCATGAAATCGTGTAATGCACTTTTCTTGATGTCGAGGTCGGCAAACTGCTCCGTCAAACTTGCCATGATCTCGTCTAGCACAAGTGAGGGCTTTTCATCAATCAAATCAATCAGGAATTGCCGGTGCTTTTCGACTAGCTTTGGTGGTCGTCCTGGTGGCCTACCGCCACTCACATTGCTCACGATCTGATCTTTTGGTTCTTTTTGATCTTGCTGAACCCAATATTGCGCTGTACGTGGTTTGATCTGCAGTTGTAGGGCCGCAGCTCGTACTGACATGCCTTTCTCGTACACCAGAAAAAAGAGCTCCTCTTTTTCATCATCCTTGTAACATCGATAGGATTTGCGGTTTGGTGTTATGGACTCTTCCTGTTTCACCTCATCTGACCCAGCTTTCGTGACCACCATTCGTTCAGGCAGTTTCATGTAAATGTAATGATCGTAATCCGTGATCATCTCCACCGGGAACAGATGGCTACCGCTTTCCATCATAATGACATCTTTTCCATCTTCATCCATCATATTTCCCAACCCATCTTCATGAATGAACGAGATCATTTTGAATATAGATTGCAGAAAAAGATGCTAGGAGCTGCAGTCGTGATATATGCGAAATATAAAAATTGTGGCGTGCCAAGTCTTTTCTGATCACTGGACAAAGTTTATTTTTAGCAACTTGCAAACCATTCCTTGTGCTTGGCGCAAAATGTTACACATAGTATGCGCAAAAAGTTTCCAGAAAGAGTGTATCATCCTCATCGAAATGAACAGTTTGTTCATCTTCCAAGTGGACGGCCAAACGCTGGTGCGCAGGAAATTCTTGGTGAAGGGAGAACGAAAACAAACGCCAGCAACCCTCTGAAGCGGAGACATAGCAGGCGTCGAGGTAGGTGCGGATCTCGTCTATTGGTTGACCATCATCATCGTCGCTTGACGCTGTGACACTATGGCAGATGCACGATCGTGGCCCTTATAAACGTATTTGATGGACTGTATGGAGGAGCAGATTTCGACGTTGATGTGAGCATCATATTTGGCACAAAGGTATATGTTGTGCGGTACAACCCAGCGATTGTCGAGATTAACGCGATTTTTGGTGACATAGTCACCATTATCAGGTCTCACATAAAGCAGGTAACCGTCGTCGTTCCATTGTGTCTCGTCAGAAAACTGTTTAGGGTAGTGCTTCGAGCATCTACCATCGACCATGCATGGTGAGCGTGGGTCGAGAAGCCCGCAAGGACCATGCATCATATGCCGTTCAACTGTCGCGCGTGCAGGATGATTGCTGTCGGGAAGTTGGGCAGAAACAATTGCATCACAGTGGGCTGGGCTAGTAGGCTTATCTTCTCCAGCAAGAATAAGTAATATATGGGCATGTGGGAGACCACACTTCTGAAACTCTACTGTATGGACATGTCCGACAACAGTGCCCAGAATCTTATCCTTGGTAAGATCGTTCATAAGCTGCTTAAGTTTCAATCTGAAAACTCATGCTGACAGATCAGGGCGATCAGATGCTGATTGACCGGGAAGAAGATTTTCTTGAATCTCAGGCCAGCGAGGATTGCAAGTAAAGGTGACGAATATGTCCAGTTTGCCGAAACGACCAACAATACTCATTGCGTTTTGGTACAGCTGCTGCATATGCCGAGGGGAACCAATGAAGGATGATGGCAGGATAACGCGCCGTCCAACACTGGTCATATCATTGTCTCCAAGATGCACAGCGTCTACCATATTGCAATACAGGTCCGAACGCAAATGGTTTTGGTTACGGCGGATGAAGCTCAAACGATTGGACTCCATCTTTGCATAAACATCAGTGATATATTGCTGATACAGGTTGCCGAAACGATGAAGATCATGTCTGTTTGCATCACTGTCATTGCCGCGTATCATGAGCCGGAACTTGTACCAATCCATGACAGTGATTGTGCTGCCGGCATCAGTGCGAGCCTCAATCGTCCAGCCTTCATCTCCTATTACGAACACTTAATATGCAATGGAAATAACTCATGATGGAACTCAGGACAAAATCATTTTCTGTAAGTATACCTTAGGGGAAAAGGAGAACATAATGCATAGCATCATAAAAGCGATGCATTTCACTGATGTTTTGTAGCTGATTGATCTCGTTCTTAGAACGATATCGCGATTGCCAACATCTGTACCATTATCATCGACGATCAAAATGCCAATTTCGCCAGCAGTGGGGCGGTTGTAGCGGCGAGCATCGGGTACCCCTTCAGCCCTGATAACCATTCTCACATCCGCCATGCCTTCATTGTGAGCAATTTCGGCCATGTTGCCAAATGATGTCGTGAATGGGCTGATGCGGTGCATCATATCCTGCAAGGTCTGTAGCGTTTCATTGATCAACGTAGCGTTTATGACGGATTGTCGGGTTTGCAGCTCAGTCGACGGGTCGTGAACGTAGATTTGCGTGAAAGTGGGCCTTGTTGTGTTGTCGGCAGGCAAAATAGACCCAATTCGATGGTGGACACTACCGTGGATGCGGAAGTTGCACGCACCACCGATGGACTTGGCTACTGTCTGATCAACGTGGACACCAAGCGAAGTAAAACTGAGGGAGTTGTTGTATGCGCGGATGTTTGTGCAGAATTGGGTGGAGGCCTCATCCGTGCCATGCAACAAACGGGAAATTTCAGGAGGGGTGGGGGAAAGGGGTGACAATTGGACACTTCCTTGGTCACAGCATAGGCTAAATGCAGGTCGTACTTGGGAAGAGTTTGAGATGCGCTCTTGAATCCAAAGACGTGCATGGCAATTAGAGCATTCCCTGTCTATGCGACCAAAATAGTGTCGGGGAGGAATCACAGCTGCAACAGCACGGGCAATATTATGCATCTACATGAAGTAAAGGATCATTAGCTGATATACTGAATGCTCAAGCTTCTGACAGCCGATGACTATGTATCAACGAATAGCAAGTATAGCTGGTATAGATATGGTCACTAACGTTTTGAGCAGCCTGGTTTGCAGGATTGTTTAGGCACAATCGGTTGGTGGAGTGATGATGACCCTCTTTCCCACAGCTTGAACACATAGGAACGCGTTCTTCGGTTTCAATTCCAGCTTCAAGTTCATTTTGCTGACGCATTTGCAACCGAGCAGGATTATGAAGACAGTTGCGGTGCGAAATGCGTTGATGGCCGGGCAAGCCGCATGAAGGGCAAATTGGAGTTCACATGTTTGTTGATTGAAGTGAAGATTAGAAGTGAGTATTGAAATGCGAGGAGAGAGAAGAGCAGTATACAGTGCAGCTCTTGTTTCTTTGTTGCACACAATAACTATTATGATCTCAGCAGCAAAACTCTCTTTGAAAAGCACTTTTTGCTTATATTCTCAACGCTCAAGGTCATGTCAAGATTAGAAGATTGAGATGGCGTATCTAACAATGATATATGCCTAAAAAAGTAAAGATTACTGTACACTGTGTAAAATTATGTGTAATAAACTGGTCCCTCTGCTTCGCTGCGTGTCAGCATCTGTCCTCCAGGGACCAGTTTACTGGGGCTCTGCTTCAGACCCCGGGTGGGGGGCAAAGCCCCCCTACCGCCTCCCAAGTGTTCTTCAAACAATGCTGAAAATATGTTTTCAAAGTAATCTGCTTAAAAGTGATGTCGAAAACAGTTGTGGAAATTGTTTTTATTGTTTGGTTAAGAAAAAAGGATGCCGTCACTGCTTTAAAAAATGCCCAAAGTTAATACGTCATACACAGTAAGAATATTTGTATGATTTTACCGTGTCAACGCTAATTACCCGAGTTAATGCATTCCGTACTCTCAGATGATTCAAGCCCAACACATCGGCAATCCTCGCAAATAATGAGGTAGTCGTGCAATTCGATGTACACCTCGCAACTGAACAGATCGTGTTCAGTTTCTTCGCAAAATTTACACGTTAGAATTTTCAAAGGTGGAATTCTCTTGCTCTTGAAATGGGTCTTGGACATTTTGTTGAGATGGAAAACTTTGGACATTATGAATGATGCGATG
>NW_026516901.1:0-30950 GCF_025766255.1 Zychaea mexicana | reverse complement strand
TGGCTAAGCACCGCAGCAATGGCAAAGTCGGATGCATCAGTTTCAACAAAGATCGGTTGAGAAGGCACGAAATGCTGCAAACTGGCGCAGTAGTGAAGCTCTGCTTGAGTGCTGAGAACGCGGTATCTTGTGTAGTAGTCCAATCGAACGGAACATCCTTCTTCAGCAGCGAGGTAAGGGGGGCAGTGATGCGAGAGTAATGGTGGATGAAACGGCGATAGAAATTGGCGAACCCAAGGAAAACCTGAATGTCATGAGTGTTTTTGGGGGTAGGCCAATCCAAGATGCAGGTTACCTTGGTTGGATCCATGCTGACACCCGAGCGACCCACGCGGAAACCAAGGAAATCAACCTCATCGACGTCGAAATTACACTTGTCAGCTTTGGCATAAAGGGCTGACTCACGAAGTTTTTGCAAGACTAGCTTGACATGTTCATCGTGCTCTGCTTGATTGTCGCTGAAGATCAAGATGTCATCCAAGTACACGATAACGAACTGGTCAAGATACTCGTGCAGGGCATTATTAATAAGTGCTTGGAAGGAACCCGGCGCATTGGTCAAACCGAAGCTCATAACATTATACTGAAAATGACCGTATCTTGTGCGGAAGGCGGTTTTCCATTCATCACCCTTGGCTATACGGATACGATGATAAGCATTGCGGATATCAAGCTTGGTAAAGACGGTGGCAGATGAAAGACGGTCGAGCATTTCGTTGATCAGAGGCAATGGGTAACGATTCTTGATGGTGATCTTGTTAAGCCCACGGTAATCAATGCAAAGGCGTAGGGAACCGTCCTTTTTCTTGACAAACAAGATGGGGGCTCCAGCAGGACTAGTCGAACGACTGATGAAACCGTTATCCAGGTTGGTCTTTATATATTCACGTAGGACGCCGAGTTCTTCTTGTGATAAGGAATAGATCGGCCATATGGAACTTGAGTATCCTCAGCAATCGGGATAGCATGATCGATGCCTGGACGAGAAGGGGAAGGGCATCAGCTTGGTCCTTACTGAACACATCAGCAAAAGCGCGATATTTGGATGGCAGCGAGGAATTAGCAGTGGATCCTTCAACTGTGACGGAAGCGATGGATGACAGGGACCCTAAGGGTCGACATAACTGAAAACGCTTGGGCGCCCTTTTGGATAAGTGACTTGATAGTAAGTGCACTAACCAGTCGGATATCCGGTGGATTCTTAGCAGTAGTGGTGAAGGATGTGAATTGCTGCTGCAAGGTGCTGGCAAGCAATCTGTGGTGCAGGTGGTGGAAGTCAGGTCGATGTGGCCAGTGCGCCAATTGATAGATGGATTATGCTTGATCAACCAGGGCATACCAAGAATGATGCTGTATTGTCCCAAAGACGTTGGACACAGCAAAATTCGTTCATGGTGTTGGCCAACGAACAGATCGACTGGACATTCGTCAGTGATAATACCGGAACGAAGAGCTCGACCGTCGACTGTGGACCAAGAGTGGGTTATTACTTTTGATGGACGGCAAGTTATGATGGCGTGCGAAGGATTCATCGACAAAATTCTCCATGGCACCCGAATCGATCATGGCATGTGTTTTTACTATACGACCCGAAATATCGATGGATACCGACATTTTGAGAGGATGGTGCAAGGAAGGTGAGGATTTCGGAGAAGATGAAGCAGGCAGAGGTGGAATAACAGAAGAGCAGAGAGGTTTGGTTTCAACAGTTGTTTTATTTGAAGTTACTTCTGATGATAGGGAGCCCATGGTATACTCTCTTACAGGCCATGGGAGGTGCCTTTTCCCGACTTCTTAGGGCAAGTGCGGGCCTCATGACCTTCACCACCGCAGTATAAGCAGAGACCAAGCTGACGTCGACGAGCCTTTTCCTCTGCCGACAATGGGATGAACTTGGTTTTAGCTGCATCCAGGTCCATGGGCTGCACAGCGCTTGTGGTGTTGGTGGGGGAACTGTGACCGGTGCCGAAAATCTTTGACGAGGGCGGAACGGCTGATTGCGTCGTTGCCCTTCTCTTTCGCATTCTGTTGTCGAGTTCGATTACCTTCGTTACATACGACCACAGCTCAACTGGCATGTCGCGAGTGGCGAGCTCATCCTTAAGGTGATCGCGGAGGCTTTTGCGAAAGATGGCAAGGAGGGCAGCATCATTGAACTGAGTGCGTAAGGCGAAGCGGCGGAAGGTGGCGGCGTGCTCAGAAGCTGCAGTCGAACCCTGACGTAGGTCTAGCAAGCTGTTTTCGATTTCAGTAGTTCGTTGACCTGTCCAAAAGCCGAACGAAATTCATCAAGGAAGAGCGAAAACGAAAGCATGCACGGATCAACCTCGTCCGTACCGATGTCATCGAGATAAGGCTGAGCCCAATCGAACGCAGGTCCAGCCATGAAAGAACACATGAAACAAATTTTTGAAAGGTCGTCAGCAAACCTGTCCTGATTCATGTGTATGGCCATCTTGACGTGGGTGATGAACGAGCGGATGTCCTCAGTGTTGCCCTTAAAAATTGGTGGGTCATTTACACGGATGGCACGGCGTACGCGGGTGCTTGTGTCCTAGGGAGAGGTTTTGGAGACCCTCTGCGATGCTGGCAGCATTGATCGAGGACTCCGGAGTTTGAGCACGGACGTGTTTGGGCATATGGATTGACAAGGGGAAAAATAGAGACAGGAAGTACAAGAGAGTCAGTGGGGAAACGGAGTATCTTAAAAAGGAAATATCGAAGAATGAGGGAATGTAGGGTGACAATAAATAGATAGAAATGGTAAAAGTGGTATAGAGATCAAGGGGCAGTAATGAATCAGAAAAAGGTAAAGTGGATTTACTGGAATGAAGTATTAGAGTCAGAGAAGGAAGAAAGCAGGTAACACTGAATGAGTCAGATATGATGTAAGGTGCGGACAGGAACAAGACAAGAAGGGACAGAAAGACCGGACGAGAATGTGTTAGGTGCTTTCAGCAAGAACAGGACAAGACAAGAAGGAAACCTGGAGGTAGGAGACCAGATGGTGAGAGAAGATATAAGGAACAAGATATAGGATAGAAAACAAGATATCTGACTGATGTTTTATTCTTTAAAAGACTATGGTGTTTATATATCTTTTACTATGGAATTTAATAATGCGAATAAACGGAAAGATTGGTATTAGGGTTGTTAATTCGGACGAAGATGGATGATATTGTTACTTGGGATTTAATAAGTGATCATCGAGGTTTGAGGGTGATCACTTAGTAGAGGTCAAGGAATGTTCATAACAACTCTATATTTAAATAATAAAGAGGATATGAATAGCAGTAGCACTATCAATTCAAAAGAAATGATTGTGCGTATGGCAGCAGTGCAATGGCTAAGATATATTAGTAGGTTGCCTTGGTCGAGTAGACTAAGTCGCCTTCCCCATCCCGTTGAGCTTGGGAAGGCGCAGGTTCGAACCCTGCAGCCTGCTATCTTTTTTTCAGCAGGCAATATCTTGTTTTATAGAGCTTTAAAGTAAAACTAGACATAAAAATCATTCTTTTTGTTCAAAAACTATTACTATGCAGTGGGACTAGTATAACTACACTCTATATTTAAACTATAAAAGAGGATATGAATAGCAGTAGCACTATCATTCAAAAGAGAATGATTGTGCGGTATAGCAGCAGTGCAATGGCTAAGATATATCAGTAGGTTGCCTTAGTCGAGTAGACTAAGGCGCCTTCCCAATCCGTTGAGGCTTGGGAAGGCGCAGGTTCGAACCCTGCAGCCTGCTTCTTTTTTCAGCAGGCAATATCTTGTTTATTGAGCTATAAAGTAAAACTAGACTCTTTTGTTCAAAAACTATTACTATGCAGTGGGACTAGTATAACTACACTCTATATTTAAACTATAAAAGAGGATATGAATAGCAGTAGCACTATCATTCAAAAGAGAATGATTGTGCGGTATAGCAGCAGTGCAATGGCTAAGATATATTAGTAGGTTGCCTTGGTTGAGTAGACTAAGGCGCCTTCCCAATCCCGTTGAGGCTTGGAAGGCGCAGGTTCGAACCCTGCAGCCTGCTATCTTTTTTTCAGCAGGCAATATCTTGTTTATTGAGCTATAAAGTAAAACTAGACTCTTTTGTTCAAAAACTATTACTATGCAGTGGGACTAGTATAACTACACTCTATATTTAAACTATAAAAGAGGATATGAATAGCAGTAGCACTATCATTCAAAAGAGAATGATTGTGCGGTATGGCAGCAGTGCAATGGCTAAGATATATCAGTAGGTTGCCGTGGTCGAGTAGACTAAGGCGCCTTCCCAATCCCGTTGAGCTTGGAAGGCGCAGGTTCGAACCCTGCAGCCTGCTATCTTTTTTTCAGCAGGCAATATCTTGTTTTATTGAGCTGTAAAGTAAAACTAGACTCTTTTGTTCAAAAACTATTACTATGCAGTGGACTAGTATAACTACACTCTATATTTAAACTATAAAAGAGGATATGAATAGCAGTAGCACTATCATTCAAAGAGAATGATTGTGCGGTATAGCAGCAGTGCAATGGCTAAGATATATCAGTAGGTTGCCTTGGTCGAGTAGACTAAGGCGCCTTCCCAATCCTGTTGAGGCTTGGGAAGGCGTAGGTTCGAACCCTGTAGCCTGCTATCTTTTTTTCAGTAGGCAATATCTTGTTTTATTAAGCTATAAAGTAAAACTAGACTCTTTTGTTCAAAAACTATTACTATGCAGTGGGACTAGTATAACTACACTCTTGTAAGGTGCGGACAGGAATAAGACAAGACAAGGACAGAAAGACCGGACGAGAATGTGCTAGGTGCTTTCAGCAAGAACAGGACAAGACAAGAAGGAAACCTGGAGGTAGGAGAGCAGATGATGAGAAAAGATATAAGGAACAAGATATAGGATGGAAACAAGATATCTGACTGATGTTTTATTATTCAAAGACAATGGTGTTTATATATCTTTTACTATGGAATTTAATAATGCGAATAAACAGAAAGATTGGTATTAGGGTTGATACGTCGGACGATGATGATGGATGATATTGTTACTTGGGGATTTAATAAGTGATCATCGAGGTTGATGACGATCACTTAGTAGAGGTCGAGGAATGTTCATAATATTACCTCCCCTCTTAGGCTCGAGTAACACGAGAGCGGGTCGAACGCCGAGGTGATGGTGGTGGAGCAGGCTTGGTCGGATGCTGCATATGAAAGCACGAACTACGTCAGCGGCGTTCCAAAGATTTGAAGCTGGTTCCAGGTGTTTTCTGAGGGATCTATGTATCCCTTCCACGCAACTAAATATTGCAATTGACCCCGACGACGGCGACTGTCAAGTATACTGTCGACTTCGAAATGCTCTTCGCCCTGAACTTCTACAGGAGGCAATGGCGCAGGTAACGGTCTTGAATGTCTGGAGTCGCCGGTTATCGCGAGGCGTTAACAGGGCAACGTGGAACACTGGGTGAACCCGTAGTGCAACAGGCAAGTTCAACTTGTAGGCATGGGAGCCAACACACGCAATGATTTTGAATGGGCCCAAGCGAGTATGGTCAAGCTTCGAAGATGGCCTAACAGTCTTGATATTTTTGCTAGAGACATAAACGAAGTCGCCTATATTAAAGACTGGTGTGGGTCGATGGTGCGCGTTGTAGAACACGGCTTGCTGTTGCTGGGCGAGGCGAATTTCACTTTTCAACGATTCATGAAGTTCTTTCAACTCCTTACAAAACTCTTCGGTAGCACCAGAGAGACCTGAACCCTGGGGCGCTGGCAACAAAGAAAAACGTGGGTGGTAACCGTAGGTGGCCTCAAAAGGAGTATGGCGCGTGCTTGACTGGACAGAATTGTTGTAGCTGAATTCGGCAACAGGTAACAAGGAAGACCAGTCGTCCTGCTGGTAATTGATATACGCGCGAAGATACTGCTCCAATATTGAATTTACTACCTCAGTTTGTCCGTCGGTTTCGGGCCTGAAAGCTGTTGACATATTTGACTTGATCTGGAGCAACTCGAGTAATGAACGCCAGAAACGCGACGTGAACAGTGCGCCACGATCCGAGACAATATCATTGGGTAGACCATGCAAACGGAAAACTTCCGTGACGAAAAGGTGGGCTAATTCGCTGGCCGTAATGGTGTCCTTGCATGGGACGAAGTGCGCCATTTTTGTCAATCGATCAACAACAACCCAAATTGCATTGTGACCTGACGAGGATGGCAAACCAACAATGAAGTCCATGCTGATGGAAGACCAGGGACGAGGAGGTACTTGTAAGGGCTTGAGCTCACCGAGAGGGGCTTGACGGGAGTGCTTCGAGCGTTTGCAGGTGCGACAATTGGAGACGTAACGTTTGACGAATTGACGTAGTCCCGGCCAGAAGAAACGCCGAGCCAACAGTTCGCAAGTCTTAGCGATACCGAAGTGGCCTGAGACTGGGTGATCGTGGTGTAGCGCAACAATTCTAACTTCAACGCATCAACATCAGGTACATAGATGCGGTCATCGAGGAACAACAATCCTGAATCATCGTCGAAGCGATACCGGCTCATCTTGACGTGAAGCTGCCTGGGTATGCTGGAAGGGTGTTGTACGAGATTCAAGATTCTTGCGGTCTTAGCATCGTCATCGTATTTATCGCGTATTGCTGATATCAGGTCGTCATCAACAGGGCAACTAGAGACAGCCCCAAGAATGACTTGATCCTCACGAAATATGGATTTTATTGGCTGTTTATCGCTATCGTCCCCCTTCCGGAAGGCCATGTCCAAGCGACGGGAGAGGGCATCGGCCTTGGGGTTCTTGGTGCCTGGACGGTACGTGATCGTGAAGTTTTCAACTTCGGACAGCTTAATAGCCCAGCGGGCATAACGACGACTAAGGGTGCGGGCACTGGATGACATGAAATACTCGAGGTTCTTGTGGTCAGTTAGGACAGTAACTTGGTGCTGGGAGCCTTGGAGATAATGGCGCCATACACGGAAACTGTCAACAATGGCAAGCATCTCTTTGTCGTAGATGTCATAATTGACTTCGGCAGGATTCAACTTGCGACTATGGAAGGCTACAGGATGATGCACACCAGTAGAGTCGGGCTGGCTAAGCACCGCAGCAATGGCAAAGTCGGATGCATCAGTTTCAACAAAGATCGGTTGAGAAGGCACGAAATGCTGCAGAACTGGCGCAGTAGTGAAGCTCTGCTTGAGTGCTGAGAACGCGGTATCTTGTGTAGTAGTCCAATCGAACGGAACATCCTTCTTCAGCAGCGAGGTAAGGGGGGCAGTGATGCGAGAGTAATGGTGGATGAAACGGCGATAGAAATTGGCGAACCCAAGGAAAACCTGAATGTCATGAGTGTTTTTGGGGGTAGGCCAATCCAAGATGCAGGTTACCTTGGTTGGATCTATGCTGACACCCGAGCGACCCACGCGGAAACCAAGGAAATCAACCTCATCGACGTCGAAATTACACTTGTCAGCTTTGGCATAAAGGGCTGACTCACGAAGTTTTTGCAAGACTAGCTTGACATGTTCATCGTGCTCTGCTTGATTGTCGCTGAAGATCAAGATGTCATCCAAGTACACGATAACGAACTGGTCAAGATACTCGTGCAGGGCATTATTAATAAGTGCTTGGAAGGAACCCGGCGCATTGGTCAAACCGAAGCTCATAACATTATACTGAAAATGACCGTATCTTGTGCGGAAGGCGGTTTTCCATTCATCACCCTTGGCTATACGGATACGATGATAAGCATTGCGGATATCAAGCTTGGTAAAGACGGTGGCAGATGAAAGACGGTCGAGCATTTCGTTGATCAGAGGCAATGGGTAACGATTCTTGATGGTGATCTTGTTAAGCCCACGGTAATCAATGCAAAGGCGTAGGGAACCGTCCTTTTTCTTGACAAACAAGATGGGGGCTCCAGCAGGACTAGTCGAACGACTGATGAAACCGTTATCCAGGTTGGTCTTTATATATTCACGTAGGACGCCGAGTTCTTCTTGTGATAAGGAATAGATCGGCCCATATGGAACTTGAGTATCCTCAGCAATCGGGATAGCATGATCGATGCCTGGACGAGAAGGGGGAAGGGCATCAGCTTGGTCCTTACTGAACACATCAGCAAAAGCGCGATATTTGGATGGCAGCGAGGAATTAGCAGTGGATCCTTCAACTGTGACGGAAGCGATGGATGACAGGGACCCTAAGGGGTCGACATGAATTGAAAACGCTTGGGCGCCCTTTTGGATAAGTGACTTGATAGTAAGTGCACTAACCAGTCGGATATCCGGTGGATTCTTAGCAGTAGATGGTGAAGGATGTGAATTGCTGCTGCAAGGTGCTGGCAAGCAATCTGTGGTGCAGGTGGTAGAAGTCAGGTCGATGTGGCCAGTACGCCAATTGATAGATGGATTATGCTTGATCAACCAGGGCATACCAAGAATGATGCTGTATTGTCCCAAAGACGTTGGACACAGCAAAATTCGTTCATGGTGTTGGCCAACGAACAGATCGACTGGACATTCGTCAGTGATAATACCGGAACGAAGAGCTCGACCGTCGACTGTGTGGACCAAGAGTGGGTTATTACTTTTGATGGACGGCAAGTTATGATGGCGTGTGAAGGATTCATCGACAAAATTCTCCATGGCACCCGAATCGATCATGGCATGTGTTTTACTATACGACCCGAAATATCGATGGATACCGACATTTTGAGAGGATGGTGCAAGGAAGGTGAGGATTTCGGAGAAGATGAAGCAGGCAGAGGTGGAATAACAGAAGAGCAGAGAGGTTTGGTTTCAACAGTTGTTTATTTGAAGTTACTTCTGATGATGGGAGCCCATGTATACTCTCTTACAGGCCATGGGAGGTGCCTTTTCCCGACTTCTTAGGGCAAGTGCGGGCCTCATGACTTCACCACCGCAGTATAAGCAGAGACCAAGCTGACGTCGACGAGCCTTTTCCTCTGCCGACAATGGGATGAACTTTTTTAGCTGCATCCAGGTCCATGGGCTGCACAGCGCTTGTGGTGTTGGTGGGGGAACTGTACCGGTGCCGAAAATCTTTGACGAGGGCGGAACGGCTGATTGCGTCGTTGCCCTTTCTTTCGCACATTCTGTTGTCGAGTTCGATTACCTTCGTTACATACGACCACAGCTCAACTGGCATGTCGCGAGTGCGAGCTCATCCTTAAGGTGATCGCGGAGGCTTTTGCGAAAGATGGCAAGGAGGGCAGCATCATTGAACTGAGTGCGTAAGGCGAAGCGGCGGAAGGTGGCGGCGTGCTCAGAAGCTGCAGTCGAAACCCTGATGTAGGTCTAGCAAGCTGTTTTCGATTTCTAGTAGTTCGTTGACCTGTCCAAAAGCCGAACGAAATTCATCAAGGAAGAGTGAAAACGAAAGCATGCACGGATCAACCTCGTCCGTACCGATGTCATCGAGATAAGGCTGAGCCCAATCGAACGCAGGTCCAGCCATGAAAGAACACATGAAACAAATTTTTGAAAGGTCGTCAGCAAACCTGTCCTGATTCATGTGTATGGCCATCTTGACGTGGGTGATGAACGAGCGGATGTCCTCAGTGTTGCCCTTAAAAATTGGTGGGTCATTTACACGGATGGCACGGCGGTACGCGGGTGCTTGTGAGTCTAGGGAGAGGTTTTGGAGACCCTCTGCGATGCTGGCAGCATTGATCGAGGACTCCGGAGTTTGAGCACGGACGTGTTTGGGCATATGGATTGACAAGGGGAAAAAATAGGAGACAGGAAGTACAAGAGAGTCAGTGGGGAAACGGAGTATCTTAAAAAGGAAATATCGAAGAATGAGAGGGAATGTAGGGTGACAATAAATAGATAGAAATGGTAAAAGTGGTATAGAGATCAAGGGGCAGTAATGAATCAGAAAAAGGTAAAGTGGATTTACTGGAATGAAGTATTAGAGTCAGAGAAGGAAGAAAGCAGGTAACACTGAATGAGTCAGATATGATGTAAGGTGCGGACAGGAACAAGACAAGAAGGGACAGAAAGACCGGACGAGAATGTGTTAGGTGCTTTCAGCAAGAACAGGACAAGACAAGAAGGAAACCTGGAGGTAGGAGACCAGATGGTGAGAGAAGATATAAGGAACAAGATATAGGATAGAAACAAGATATCTGACTGATGTTTTATTCTTTCAAAGACTATGGTGTTTATATATCTTTTACTATGGAATTTAATAATGCGAATAAACGGAAAGATTGGTATTAGGGTTGTAATTCGGACGAAGATGGATGATATTGTTACTTGGGGATTTAATAAGTGATCATCGAGGTTGAGGGTGATCACTTAGTAGAGGTCAAGGAATGTTCATAACAACTCTATATTTAAATAATAAAAGAGGATATGAATAGCAGTAGCACTATCAATTCAAAAGAGAATGATTGTGCGGTATGGCAGCAGTGCAATGGCTAAGATATATTAGTAGGTTGCTTGGTCGAGTAGACTAAGTCGCCTTCCCCATCCCGTTGAGGCTTGGGAAGGCGCAGGTTCGAACCCTGCAGCCTGCTATCTTTTTTTCAGCAGGCAATATCTTGTTTTATAGAGCTTTAAAGTAAAACTAGACATAAAAATCATTCTTTTGTTCAAAAACTATTACTATGCAGTGGGACTAGTATAACTACACTCTATATTTAAACTATAAAAGAGGATATGAATAGCAGTAGCACTATCATTCAAAGAGAATGATTGTGCGGTATAGCAGCAGTGCAATGGCTAAGATATATCAGTAGGTTGCCTTAGTCGAGTAGACTAAGGCGCCTTCCCAATCCCGTTGAGGCTTGGGAAGGCGCAGGTTCGAACCCTGCAGCCTGCTATCTTTTTTTCAGCAGGCAATATCTTGTTTTATTGAGCTATAAAGTAAAACTAGACTCTTTTGTTCAAAAACTATTACTATGCAGTGGGACTAGTATAACTACACTCTATATTTAAACTATAAAAGAGGATATGAATAGCAGTAGCACTATCATTCAAAAGAGAATGATTGTGCGGTATAGCAGCAGTGCAATGGCTAAGATATATTAGTAGGTTGCCTTGGTTGAGTAGACTAAGGCGCCTTCCCAATCCCGTTGAGGCTTGGGAAGGCGCAGGTTCGAACCCTGCAGCCTGCTATCTTTTTTTCAGCAGGCAATATCTTGTTTTATTGAGCTATAAAGTAAAACTAGACTCTTTTGTTCAAAAACTATTACTATGCAGTGGGACTAGTATAACTACACTCTATATTTAAACTATAAAAGAGGATATGAATAGCAGTAGCACTATCATTCAAAAGAGAATGATTGTGCGGTATGGAAGCAGTGCAATGGCTAAGATATATCAGTAGGTTGCCGTGGTCGAGTAGACTAAGGCGCCTTCCCAATCCCGTTGAGGCTTGGGAAGGCGCAGGTTCGAACCCTGCAGCCTGCTATCTTTTTTTCAGCAGGCAATATCTTGTTTTATTGAGCTGTAAAGTAAAACTAGACTCTTTTGTTCAAAAACTATTACTATGCAGTGGGACTAGTATAACTACACTCTATATTTAAACTATAAAAGAGGATATGAATAGCAGTAGCACTATCATTCAAAAGAGAATGATTGTGCGGTATAGCAGCAGTGCAATGGCTAAGATATATCAGTAGGTTGCCTTGGTCGAGTAGACTAAGGCGCCTTCCCAATCCTGTTGAGGCTTGGGAAGGCGCAGGTTCGAACCCTGTAGCCTGCTATCTTTTTTTCAGTAGGCAATATCTTGTTTTATTAAGCTATAAAGTAAAACTAGACTCTTTTGTTCAAAAACTATTACTATGCAGTGGGACTAGTATAACTACACTCTTGTAAGGTGCGGACAGGAATAAGACAAGACAAGGACAGAAAGACCGGACGAGAATGTGCTAGGTGCTTTCAGCAAGAACAGGACAAGACAAGAAGGAAACCTGGAGGTAGGAGAGCAGATGATGAGAAAAGATATAAGGAACAAGATATAGGATGGAAACAAGATATCTGACTGATGTTTTATTATTCAAAGACAATGGTGTTTATATATCTTTTACTATGGAATTTAATAATGCGAATAAACAGAAAGATTGGTATTAGGGTTGATACGTCGGACGATGATGATGGATGATATTGTTACTTGGGGATTTAATAAGTGATCATCGAGGTTGATGACGATCACTTAGTAGAGGTCGAGGAATGCTCATAATATTACCTCCCCTCTTAGGCTCGAGTAACACGAGAGCGGGTCGAACGCCGAGGTGATGGTGGTGGAGCAGGCTTGGTCGGATGCTGCATATGAAAGGCACGAACTACGTCAGCAGCGTTCCAAAGATTTGAAGCTGGTTCCTAGGTGTTTTCTGAGGGATCTATGTATCCCTTCCACGCAACTAAATATTGCAATTGACCCGACGACGGCAACTGTCAAGTATACTGTCGACTTCGAAATGCTCTTCGCCCTGAACTTCTACAGGAGGCAATGGCGCAGGTAAACGGTCTTGAATGTCTGGAGTCGCCGAGTTATCGCGAGGCGTTAACAGGGCAACGTGGAACACTGGGTGAACCTGTAGTGCAACAGGCAAGTTCAACTTGTAGGCATGGGAGCCAACACACGCAATGATTTTGAATAGGCCCAAGCGAGTATGGTCAAGCTTCGAAGATGGCCTAACAGTCTTGATATTTTTGCTAGAGACATAAACGAAGTCGCCTATATTAAAGACTGGTGTGGGTCGATGGTGCGCGTTGTAGAACACGGCTTGCTGTTGCTGGGCGAGGCGAATTTCACTTTTCAACAATTCATGAAGTTCTTTCAACTCCTTACAAAACTCTTCGGTAGCACCAGAGAGACCTGAACCCTGGGGCGCTGGCAACAAAGAAAAACGTGGGTGGTAACCGTAGGTAGCCTCAAAAGGAGTATGGCGCGTGCTTGACTGGACAGAATTGTTGTAGCTGAATTCGGCAACAGGTAACAAGGAAGACCAGTCGTCCTGCTGGTAATTGATATACGCGCGAAGATACTGCTCCAATATTGAATTTACTACCTCAGTTTGTCCGTCGGTTTCGGGCCTGAAAGCTGTTGACATATTTGACTTGATCTGGAGCAACTCGAGTAATGAACGCCAGAAACGCGACGTGAACAGTGCGCCACGATCCAAGACAATATCATTGGGTAGACCATGCAAACGGAAAACTTCCGTGACGAAAAGGTGGGCTAATTCGCTGGCCGTAATGGTGTCCTTGCATGGGACGAAGTGCGCCATTTTTGTCAATCGATCAACAACAACCCAAATTGCATTGTGACCTTACGAGGATGGCAAACCAACAATGAAGTCTATGCTGATGGAAGACCAGGGACGAGGAGGTACTTGTAAGGGCTTGAGCTCACCGAGAGGGGCTTGACGGGAGTGCTTCGAGCGTTTGCAGGTGCGACAATTGGAGACGTAATGTTTGACGAATTGACGTAGTCCCGGCCAGAAGAAACGCCGAGCCAACAGTTCGCAAGTCTTAGCGATACCGAAGTGGCCTGAGACTGGGTGATCGTGGTGTAGCTGCAACAATTCTAACTTCAACGCATCAACATCAGGTACATAGATGCGGTCATCGAGGAACAATAATCCTGAATCATCGTCGAAGCGATACCGGCTCATCTTAACGTGAAGCTGCCTGGGTATGCTGGAAGGGTGTTGTACGAGATTCAAGATTCTTGCGGTCTTAGCATCGTCATCGTATTTATCGCGTATTGCTGATATCAGGTCGTCATCAACAGGGCAACTAGAGACAGCCCCAAGAATGACTTGATCCTCACGAAATATGGATTTTATTGGCTGTTTATCGCTATCGTCCCCCTTCCGGAAGGCCATGTCCAAGCGACGGGAGAGGGCATCGGCCTTGGGGTTCTTGGTGCCTGGACGGTACGTGATCGTGAAGTTTTCAACTTCGGACAGCTTAATAGCCCAGCGGGCATAACGACGACTAAGGGTGCGGGCACTGGATGACATGAAATACTCGAGGTTCTTGTGGTCAGTTAGGACAGTAACTTGGTGCTGGGAGCCTTGGAGATAATGGCGCCATACACGGAAACTGTCAACAATGGCAAGCATCTCTTTGTCATAGATGTCATAATTGACTTCGGCAGGATTCAACTTGCGACTATGGAAGGCTACAGGATGATGCACACCAGTAGAGTCGGGCTGGCTAAGCACCGCAGCAATGGCAAAGTCGGATGCATCAGTTTCAACAAAGATCGGTTGAGAAGGCACGAAATGCTGCAGAACTGGCGCAGTAGTGAAGCTCTGCTTGAGTGCTGAGAACGCGGTATCTTGTGTAGTAGTCCAATCGAACGGAACATCCTTCTTCAGCAGCGAGGTAAGGGGGGCAGTGATGCGAGAGTAATGGTGGATGAAACGGCGATAGAAATTGGCGAACCCAAGGAAAACCTGAATGTCATGAGTGTTTTTGGGGGTAGGCCAATCCAAGATGCAGGTTACCTTGGTTGGATCTATGCTGACACCCGAGCGACCCACGCGGAAACCAAGGAAATCAACCTCATCGACGTCGAAATTACACTTGTCAGCTTTGGCATAAAGGGCTGACTCACGAAGTTTTTGCAAGACTAGCTTGACATGTTCATCGTGCTCTGCTTGATTGTCGCTGAAGATCAAGATGTCATCCAAGTACACGATAACGAACTGGTCAAGATACTCGTGCAGGGCATTATTAATAAGTGCTTGGAAGGAACCCGGCGCATTGGTCAAACCGAAGCTCATAACATTATACTGAAAATGACCGTATCTTGTGCGGAAGGCGGTTTTCCATTCATCACCCTTGGCTATACAGATACGATGATAAGCATTGCGGATATCAAGCTTGGTAAAGACGGTGGCAGATGAAAGACGGTCGAGCATTTCGTTGATCAGAGGCAATGGGTAACGATTCTTGATGGTGATCTTGTTAAGCCCACGGTAATCAATGCAAAGGCGTAGGGAACCGTCCTTTTTCTTGACAAACAAGATGGGGGCTCCAGCAGGACTAGTCGAACGACTGATGAAACCGTTATCCAGGTTGGTCTTTATATATTCACGTAGGACGCCGAGTTCTTCTTGTGATAAGGAATAGATCGGCCTATATGGAACTTGAGTATCCTCAGCAATCGGGATAGCATGATCGATGCCTGGACGAGAAGGGGGAAGGGCATCAGCTTGGTCCTTACTGAACACATCAGCAAAAGCGCGATATTTGGATGGCAGCGAGGAATTAGCAGTGGATCCTTCAACTGTGACGGAAGCGATGGATGACAGGGACCCTAAGGGGTCGACATGAATTGAAAACGCTTGGGCGCCCTTTTGGATAAGTGACTTGATAGTAAGTGCACTAACCAGTCGGATATCCGGTGGATTCTTAGCAGTAGATGGTGAAGGATGTGAATTGCTGCTGCAAGGTGCTGGCAAGCAATCTGTGGTGCAGGTGGTAGAAGTCAGGTCGATGTGGCCAGTACGCCAATTGATAGATGGATTATGCTTGATCAACCAGGGCATACCAAGAATGATGCTGTATTGTCCCAAAGACGTTGGACACAGCAAAATTCGTTCATGGTGTTGGCCAACGAACAGATCGACTGGACATTCGTCAGTGATAATACCGGAACGAAGAGCTCGACCGTCGACTGTGTGGACCAAGAGTGGGTTATTACTTTTGATGGACGGCAAGTTATGATGGCGTGCGAAGGATTCATCGACAAAATTCTCCATGGCACCCGAATCGATCATGGCATGTGTTTTTACTATACGACCCGAAATATCGATGGATACCGACATTTTGAGAGGATGGTGCAAGGAAGGTGAGGATTTCGGAGAAGATGAAGCAGGCAGAGGTGGAATAACAGAAGAGCAGAGAGGTTTGGTTTCAACAGTTGTTTTATTTGAAGTTACTTCTGATGATAGGGAGCCCATGGTATACTCTCTTACAGGCCATGGGAGGTGCCTTTTCCCGACTTCTTAGGGCAAGTGCGGGCCTCATGACCTTCACCACCGCAGTATAAGCAGAGACCAAGCTGACGTCGACGAGCCTTTTCCTCTGCCGACAATGGGATGAACTTGGTTTTAGCTGCATCCAGGTCCATGGGCTGCACAGCGCTTGTGGTGTTGGTGGGGGGAACTGTGACCGGTGCCGAAAATCTTTGACGAGGGCGGAACGGCTGATTGCGTCGTTGCCCTTCTCTTTCGCACATTCTGTTGTCGAGTTCGATTACCTTCGTTACATACGACCACAGCTCAACTGGCATGTCGCGAGTGGCGAGCTCATCCTTAAGGTGATCGCGGAGGCTTTTGCGAAAGATGGCAAGGAGGGCAGCATCATTGAACTGAGTGCGTAAGGCGAAGCGGCGGAAGGTGGCGGCGTGCTCAGAAGCTGCAGTCGAACCCTGATGTAGGTCTAGCAAGCTGTTTTCGATTTCTAGTAGTTCGTTGACCTGTCCAAAAGCCGAACGAAATTCATCAAGGAAGAGTGAAAACGAAAGCATGCACGGATCAACCTCGTCCGTACCGATGTCATCGAGATAAGGCTGAGCCCAATCGAACGCAGGTCCAGCCATGAAAGAACACATGAAACAAATTTTTGAAAGGTCGTCAGCAAACCTGTCCTGATTCATGTGTATGGCCATCTTGACGTGGGTGATGAACGAGCGGATGTCCTCAGTGTTGCCCTTAAAAATTGGTGGGTCATTTACACGGATGGCACGGCGGTACGCGGGTGCTTGTGAGTCTAGGGAGAGGTTTTGGAGACCCTCTGCGATGCTGGCAGCATTGATCGAGGACTCCGGAGTTTGAGCACGGACGTGTTTGGGCATATGGATTGACAAGGGGAAAAATAGGAGACAGGAAGTACAAGAGAGTCAGTGGGGAAACGGAGTATCTTAAAAAGGAAATATCGAAGAATGAGAGGGAATGTAGGGTGACAATAAATAGATAGAAATGGTAAAAGTGGTATAGAGATCAAGGGGCAGTAATGAATCAGAAAAAGGTAAAGTGGATTTACTGGAATGAAGTATTAGAGTCAGAGAAGGAAGAAAGCAGGTAACACTGAATGAGTCAGATATGATGTAAGGTGCGGACAGGAACAAGACAAGAAGGGACAGAAAGACCGGACGAGAATGTGTTAGGTGCTTTCAGCAAGAACAGGACAAGACAAGAAGGAAACCTGGAGGTAGGAGACCAGATGGTGAGAGAAGATATAAGGAACAAGATATAGGATAGAAACAAGATATCTGACTGATGTTTTATTCTTCAAAGACTATGGTGTTTATATATCTTTTACTATGGAATTTAATAATGCGAATAAACGGAAAGATTGGTATTAGGGTTGTTAATTCGGACGAAGATGGATGATATTGTTACTTGGGGATTTAATAAGTGATCATCGAGGTTGAGGGTGATCACTTAGTAGAGGTCAAGGAATGTTCATAACAACTCTATATTTAAATAATAAAAGAGGATATGAATAGCAGTAGCACTATCAATTCAAAAGAGAATGATTGTGCGGTATGGCAGCAGTGCAATGGCTAAGATATATTAGTAGGTTGCCTTGGTCGAGTAGACTAAGTCGCCTTCCCCATCCCGTTGAGGCTTGGGAAGGCGCAGGTTCGAACCCTGCAGCCTGCTATCTTTTTTTCAGCAGGCAATATCTTGTTTTATAGAGCTTTAAAGTAAAACTAGACATAAAAATCATTCTTTTGTTCAAAAACTATTACTATGCAGTGGGACTAGTATAACTACACTCTATATTTAAACTATAAAAGAGGATATGAATAGCAGTAGCACTATCATTCAAAAGAGAATGATTGTGCGGTATAGCAGCAGTGCAATGGCTAAGATATATCAGTAGGTTGCCTTAGTCGAGTAGACTAAGGCGCCTTCCCAATCCCGTTGAGGCTTGGGAAGGCGCAGGTTCGAACCCTGCAGCCTGCTATCTTTTTTTCAGCAGGCAATATCTTGTTTTATTGAGCTGTAAAGTAAAACTAGACTCTTTTGTTCAAAAACTATTACTATGCAGTGAGACTAGTATAACTACACTCTATATTTAAACTATAAAAGAGGATATGAATAGCAGTAGCACTATCATTCAAAAGGGAATGGTTGTGCGGTATAGCAGCAGTGCAATGGCTAAGATATACCAGTAGGTTGCCTTGGTCGAGTAGACTAAGGCGCCTTCCCAATCCCGTTGAGGCTTGGGAAGGCGCAGGTTCGAACCCTGCAGCCTGCTATCTTTTTTTCAGCAGGCAATATCTTGTTTTATTGAGCTATAAAGTAAAACTAGACTCTTTTGTTCAAAAACTATTACTATGCAGTGGGACTAGTATAACTACACTCTATATTTAAACTATAAAAGAGGATACGAATAGCAGTAGCACTATCATTCAAAAGAGAATGATTGTGCGGTATGGCAGCAGTGCAATGGCTAAGATATACCAGTAGGTTGCCTTGGTCGAGTAGACTAAGGCGCCTTCCCAATCATGTTGAGGCTTGGGAAGGCGCAGGTTCGAACCCTGCAGCCTGCTATCTTTTTTTCAGCAGGCAATATCTTGTTTTATAGAGCTTTAAAGTAAAACTAGACTCTTTTGTTCAAAAACTATTACTATGCAGTGGGACTAGTATAACTACACTCTATATTTAAACTATAAAAGAGGATATGAATAGCAGTAGCACTATCATTCAAAAGAGAATGATTGTGCGGTATAGCAGCAGTGCAATGGCTAAGATATATCAGTAGGTTGCCTTGGTCGAGTAGACTAAGGCGCCTTCCCAATCATGTTGAGGCTTGGGAAGGCGCAGGTTCGAACCCTGCAGCCTGCTATCTTTTTTTCAGCAGGCAATATCTTGTTTTATTGAGCTATAAAGTAAAACTAGACTCTTTTGTTCAAAAACTATTACTATGCAGTGGGACTAGTATAACTACACTCTATATTTAAACTATAAAAGAGGATATGAATAGCAGTAGCACTATCATTCAAAAGAGAATGATTGTGCGGTATAGCAGCAGTGCAATGGCTAAGATATATCAGTAGGTTGCCTTGGTCGAGTAGACTAAGGCGCCTTCCCAATCATGTTGAGGCTTGGGAAGGCGCAGGTTCGAACCCTGCAGCCTGCTATCTTTTTTTCAGCAGGCAATATCTTGTTTTATTGAGCTTTAAAGTAAAACTAGACTCTTTTGTTCAAAAACTATTACTATGCAGTGAGACTAGTATAACTACACTCTGTATTTAAATTATAAAAGAGGATATGGTTGCTCTCATTTCGCTCCGAACAGAGAACCCAAAATAGTTTTGCAAGAATTCAAAGTCCTCTCTACTCGGATCGAACATAAAGGCGCACCGCGCCGAGAAACTTCCTTTTCTGTACATACCCCGAGGTGTTGCATGAATAACAACGCGATTGCCATAAGAAACTTTGTACCCGACTGTATATATATATATATATATACGCTGTGAATATAGTAGAAGCTAATAAATAAATTTCTCTATAATTCACTTCATCCATTGCCTCTCTATTTTTTCTAATACCTATTATGCCAAACAACAGCAACAACCACAACAACTTTCAAATCTTGATGTGGACACCCGCCAGTTCATCATCAGATCCTCAGCAACAGCAGCAGACACAGCAACGGCAAGATTCAGAAGCACCGATGCAGACACCGGAATCCCAAGCCCCAGAAGCATTGCCTGCATCAGTGGCCGCTGATAGTGATTTGACATCGCCTCTACCCAGTTCGCAGACACCCATTCCTACCTCTGCACGACGCCATACATGGGACGAGGCCCACATCGATGCACTCATTACGGCTGTGACGAATGAACAATATCTATAATTTTTGTTATAAATAACAAAATTATAATATTCTTCTATTCTTGGTCAAGCTCCGTTCATTTCATTCACTCCGGGCGTCGAACTAAAGTTCTAGCCTAGAAGGGATATGCTCATTACCATTCCGCTACTTTAAGAAATGTTTATATACATAAAAATTACAAAAATACTTAATGTTTACAAAATCTATTAAGGATTACAAAATTAAAAAACTATATTTATAAATATAATTATTAATTTTTAAATCCATTACATTAAAAAATATTACAATTTTTTAATAATCTATAATACCCCTATTTTCTTTTAACTATGAATTATATCCCTGTAGGGACTCGATACGATAGACTGAAGACAGTTATCGAAACGCAAGCCAAAGGTCGCATCTGGAATGAAATACTTTCTGAGTATGTTGCAGCTGATCCGTTAGGTCGAAGTAAAGAAGCATTACAGAAGAAATGGCAAGATCTAGTCGATGAATATCGCGATATTAGGGCTACGATTCGCAACAGTGGTGAGAACGGCCCTTCAGGTCAAGAGCGATGGTGCTACTATGACGCTGTAGACAGAATTGTGGGAACTGACCCTGCAATTGTACCTCCTGCCACGATGGATTCCCTTGATGGCCTTGTTGTCAATAGCACCCAACGAGAAAGGGATAACGATAACGATGTCAGCGAGCGGCCCACACAGCGACGACGAACAGCGGCATTTCAAGAGCTTGTCCTTGAGAATGCCGATCGGCAAACCGATCGCCTCATTGCCAGCATCAGCGAGGCATTCCAGCGGTTTGAGGAAGCAGAAGACCGGCGTTCGCGAGAGGCGCAGGAAGCAGAAGACCGCCGGCATGATATGTACTTGCAGACACTAAGAGATTTGTTTGGTAGCCCTACAAACACAAATAGAAGTGGAGAGCCTAGTAATAATAACGAAGAAGAACAATAAATTTTATTATATTATAATATGACATTTATTCAGAACTGTTAAAAGTGTATCTAGAATACCCTGTGTGATGATTAATATCTTCTAATATAGCACTTTACTGCACTTTACAGAATGTGAAGAAGAAAACTAGTCATGCCAATACAGACAATAACTGCTACGAAAAGATGCCCAATTATTTAATACGCGAACTTTTAGTACCAAGCAGCACTTCACGTCAATATCTAAAAGATATAGAGCGATTACTGGAGGAATGTATAAGGTATTGCGTTTATTGATTTAAGGACAATGATTCTTTAAGCACATCGCGTTTCTGACGCCCTTGTGCAAACAACCTTGTACTGTCTTCTCTAGTACTAGACTGTCTATCAGTATCTATTATTGATATACGTCCGGTTTGTTCATCCTCTTCTGTGTTCAATGGAAACAGTTCGTCAGAGTGCGGATCGAGCTGCTCGATACAGATATTATGGAGTATGCAACAGGCATAAATCACCAGCGTCAGGTTCGTATGATCCATGAGGTACATGTAATGTCGCATGAACCTCCACCGGGAAACAAGACGACCGAATGCTTGCTCAATAGCCATTCGCATTGAAGAATGGACTTTGTTGAATCGCTTTTCTGCTGGATCAGTTGATGAGCTAGGATACGGCGTCATGATTGTTGGCCGCAGAGGAAAAGCAGAATCTATGAATAGGTTCAAATGCAGAATATAAGCAAAGCTGTAGAACATCAAAAGTACAGGACTACTAACCGGCAAGAATGTATGTTCCATTAGGACACCATTGTTCAGGATCACTCAGCAGTCTGGTATTGAGCGCACTGTTATTGAAAGCGCGGGCGTCGTGAGTTCGCCCTAGTGAACATATATTTGTGATGCAGTTGCAGTCAGCAACGTGTACGTTAAAGACATTAATAAATCTCTTGTAGATTACTGTACCTGATTGACCCACGTCAATAAAAGTAAAGCGCCCATCTGCAGCACACACAGCAAGCAAGTTTATTGAGTGATGCAGTTTGCGGTCAAAGTACCGTTGACCTTGCTTCGTTGGTTTGTGGATCACCACGAGCTTGCCATCCATAGCTCCAATCGCCCCTTGCAGCCTTGCTGAGGCATCTCGAGAGGTAGGTAAACCGGAGGGCAAAGAAAAGGCGTTGGAAGCTTCACGGGCTTCTTCTGGAGAGCGTGGCCACTTGATATTGGAGCCATGGATGTCGCAAATAGCTTTTATGAATCGCACAGTAAAGTTGTGATACGATCCTTGAGAAAAGCCAAATTGTGTCTCAAACATTCTGTATCCAATGTGAGTATTTGCAAAACGCCATAGTACGCAGCAGACTTGAATATAAACTGGTGTCATTCTTGATGACTCTGACACAAATTCCTGATGCACAGACAAAGTATTGACAAGCCATTCCAATGTGGATTTGCGCATGCGCTAATGATATTTAAAGCTGCCAGGACCGTCGTCATCGCGAAGATTCGAGTGGGTCAATGTCCAATATTCCGTACTGTGAATTCTTGGGATCTTGGCTGCTCGAAAATGATGCGGCGAACCAGCGTAAGCTGCGACGATGTTCGCATTGACCGAAGGAAGCATTCCTATGGCGGGTGCTACAAGTTGCGTCAAGAGCTTGATGAATGCTGCTCGACGACGTCTTTTTTCTTCAAGATGATTGTGCGTTGGGCGGCGAATAATGGCTGATGGTAGAATATTGTTCATTTTTATGATAAAAGCAGATAAAATAGATGAAAAATAGAGGGTGTATTTTTCTTTCGATACTTTTATTATTCATGAAAGTGACAGTTTCCTTTTATATCGATCCGAGCGAGCCACCACGGAGGCCTTCCCATCGGAGAAGCCATTACCAAAATCGGAAGCCTCCGAGAAGCCCTCTTTTGGAAGGAAAACGGAAAATTTATTTTCCATTACTACATTGGGGTATGGTGTTCTCTGTTCGGAGCGAAATGAGAGCAACCTATGAATAGCAGCAGTGCAATGGCTAAGATATATCAGTAGGTTGCCTTAGTCGAGTAGACTAAGGCGCCTTCCCAATCCCGTTGAGGCTTGGGAAGGCGCAGGTTCGAACCCTGCAGCCTGCTATCTTTTTTTCAGCAGGCAATATCTTGTTTTATTGAGCTATAAAGTAAAACTAGACTCTTTTGTTCAAAAACTATTACTATGCAGTGGGACTAGTATAACTACACTCTATATTTAAACTATAAAAGAGGATATGAATAGCAGTAGCACTATCATTCAAAAGAGAATGATTGTGCGGTATAGCAGCAGTGCAATGGCTAAGATATATCAGTAGGTTGCCTTGGTCGAGTAGACTAAGGCGCCTTCCCAATCCCGTTGAGGCTTGGGAAGGCGCAGGTTCGAACCCTGCAGCCTGCTATCTTTTTTTCAGCAGGCAATATCTTGTTTTATTGAGCTGTAAAGTAAAACTAGACTCTTTTGTTCAAAAACTATTACTATGCAGTGGGACTAGTATAACTACACTCTATATTTAAACTATAAAAGAGGATATGAATAGCAGTAGCACTATCAATTCAAAAGAGAATGATTGTGCGGTATAGCAGCAGTGCAATGGCTAAGATATATCAGTAGGTTGCCTTGGTCGAGTAGACTAAGGTCGCCTTCCCAATCCATTGAGGCTTGGGAAGGCGCAGGTTCGAACCCTGCAGCCTGCTATCTTTTTTTCAGCAGGCAATATCTTGTTTTATTGAGCTGTAAAGTAAAACTAGACATAAAATCATTCTTTGTTCAAAAACTATTACTATGCAGTGGGACTAGTATAACTACACTCTATATTTAAACTATAAAAGAGGATATGAATAGCAGTAGCACTATCATTCAAAAGAGAATGATTGTGCGGTATAGCAGCAGTGCAATGGCTAAGATATATAGTAGGTTGCCTTGGTCGAGTAGACTAAGGCGCCTTCCCAATCCTGTTGAGGCTTGGGAAGGCGCAGCTTCGAACCCTGCAGCCTGCTATCTTTTTTTCAGCAGGCAATATCTTGTTTATTGAGCTATAAAGTAAAACTAGACTCTTTTGTTCAAAAACTATTACTATGCAGTGGGACTAGTATAACTACACTCTATATTTAAACTATAAAAGAGGATATGAATAGCAGTAGCACTATCATTCAAAAGAGAATGATTGTGCGGTATAGCAGCAGTGCAATGGCTAAGATATATTAGTAGGTTGCCTTGGTCGAGTAGACTAAGGCGCCTTCCCAATCCTGTTGAGGCTTGGGAAGGCGCAGGTTCGAACCCTGCAGCCTGCTATCTTTTTTTCAGCAGGCAATATCTTGTTTTATTGAGCTATAAAGTAAAACTAGACTCTTTTGTTCAAAAACTATTACTATGTAGTGGGACTAGTATAACTACACTCTATATTTAAACTATAAAAGAGGATATGAATAGCAGTAGCACTATCATTCAAAAGAGAATGATTGTGCGGTATGGCAGCAGTGCAATAGCTAAGATATATTAGTAGGTTGCCTTGGTCGAGTAGACTAAGGCGCCTTCCCATCCCGTTGAGGCTTGGGAAGGCGCAGGTTCGAACCCTGCAGCCTGCTATCTTTTTTTCAGCAGGCAATATCTTGTTTTATTGAGCTGTAAAGTAAAACTAGACTCTTTTGTTCAAAAACTATTACTATGCAGTGGGACTAGTATAACTACACTCTATATTTAAACTATAAAAGAGGATATGAATAGCAGTAGCACTATCAATTCAAAAGAGGATGATTGTGCGGTATAGCAGCAGTGCAATGGCTAAGATATATTAGTAGGTTGCCTTGGTCGAGTAGACTAAGGCGCCTTCCCAATCCCGTTGAGGCTTGGGAAGGCGCAGGTTCGAACCCTGCAGCCTGCTATCTTTTTTTCAGCAGGCAATATCTTGTTTTATTGAGCTATAAAGTAAAACTAGACTCTTTTGTTCAAAAACTATTACTATGCAGTGGGACTAGTATAACTACACTCTATATTTAAACTATAAAAGAGGATACGAATAGCAGTAGCACTATCATTCAAAAGAGAATGATTGTGCGGTATGGCAGCAGTGCAATGGCTAAGATATACCAGTAGGTTGCCTTGGTCGAGTAGACTAAGGCGCCTTCCCAATCATGTTGAGGCTTGGGAAGGCGCAGGTTCGAACCCTGCAGCCTGCTATCTTTTTTTCAGCAGGCAATATCTTGTTTTATAGAGCTTTAAAGTAAAACTAGACTCTTTTGTTCAAAAACTATTACTATGCAGTGGGACTAGTATAACTACACTCTATATTTAAACTATAAAAGAGGATACGAATAGCAGTAGCACTATCATTCAAAAGAGAATGATTGTGCGGTATGGCAGCAGTGCAATGGCTAAGATATACCAGTAGGTTGCCTTGGTCGAGTAGACTAAGGCGCCTTCCCAATCATGTTGAGGCTTGGGAAGGCGCAGGTTCGAACCCTGCAGCCTGCTATCTTTTTTTCAGCAGGCAATATCTTGTTTTATAGAGCTTTAAAGTAAAACTAGACTCTTTTGTTCAAAAACTATTACTATGCAGGGGACTAGTATAACTACACTCTATATTTAAACTATAAAAGAGGATATGAATAGCAGTAGCACTATCATTCAAAAGAGAATGATTGTGCGGTATAGCAGCAGTGCAATGGCTAAGATATATCAGTAGGTTGCCTTGGTCGAGTAGACTAAGGCGCCTTCCCAATCATGTTGAGGCTTGGGAAGGCGCAGGTTCGAACCCTGCAGCCTGCTATCTTTTTTTCAGCAGGCAATATCTTGTTTTATTGAGCTATAAAGTAAAACTAGACTCTTTTGTTCAAAAACTATTACTATGCAGTGGGACTAGTATAACTACACTCTATATTTAAACTATAAAAGAGGATACGAATAGCAGTAGCACTATCATTCAAAAGAGAATGATTGTGCGGTATGGCAGCAGTGCAATGGCTAAGATATACCAGTAGGTTGCCTTGGTCGAGTAGACTAAGGCGCCTTCCCAATCATGTTGAGGCTTGGGAAGGCGCAGGTTCGAACCCTGCAGCCTACTATCTTTTTTTCAGCAGGCAATATCTTGTTTTATAGAGCTTTAAAGTAAAACTAGACTCTTTTGTTCAAAAACTATTACTATGCAGTGGGACTAGTATAACTACACTCTATATTTAAACTATAAAAGAGGATACGAATAGCAGTAGCACTATCATTCAAAAGAGAATGATTGTGCGGTATGGCAGCAGTGCAATGGCTAAGATATACCAGTAGGTTGCCTTGGTCGAGTAGACTAAGGCGCCTTCCCAATCATGTTGAGGCTTAGGAAGGCGCAGGTTCGAACCCTGCAGCCTGCTATCTTTTTTTCAGCAGGCAATATCTTGTTTTATAGAGCTTTAAAGTAAAACTAGACTCTTTTGTTCAAAAACTATTACTATGCAGGGGGACTAGTATAACTACACTCTATATTTAAACTATAAAAGAGGATATGAATAGCAGTAGCACTATCATTCAAAAGAGAATGATTGTGCGGTATAGCAGCAGTGCAATGGCTAAGATATATCAGTAGGTTGCCTTGGTCGAGTAGACTAAGGCGCCTTCCCAATCATGTTGAGGCTTGGGAAGGCGCAGGTTCGAACCCTGCAGCCTGCTATCTTTTTTTCAGCAGGCAATATCTTGTTTTATTGAGCTTTAAAGTAAAACTAGACTCTTTTGTTCAAAAACTATTACTATGCAGTGAGACTAGTATAACTACACTCTGTATTTAAATTATAAAAGAGGATATGATTGCTCTCATTTCGCTCCGAACAGAGAACCCAAAATAGTTTTGCAAGAATTCAAAGTCCTCTCTACTCGGATCGAACATAAAGGCGCACCGCGCCGAGAAACTTCCTTTTCTGTATATACCCCGAGGTGTTGCATGAATAACAACGCGATTGATATAAGAAACTTTGTACCCGACTGTATATATATATATATATACGCTGTGAATATAGTAGAAGCTAATAAATAAATTTCTCTATAATTCACTTCATCCATTGCCTCTCTATTTTTTCTAATACCTATTATGCCAAACAACAGCAACAACCACAACAACTTTCAAATCTTGATGTGGACACCCGCCAGTTCATCATCAGATCCTCAGCAACAGCAGCAGACACAGCAACGGCAAGATTCAGAAGCACCGATGCAGACACCGGAATCCCAAGCCCCAGAAGCATTGCCTGCATCAGTGGCCGCTGATAGTGATTTGACATCGCCTCTACCCAGTTCGCAGACGCCCATTCCTACCTCTGCACGACGCCATACATGGGACGAGGCCCACATCGATGCACTCATTACGGCTGTAGGGACTCGATACGATAGACTGAAGACAGTTATCGAAACGCAAGCCAAAGGTCGCATCTGGAATGAAATACTTTCTGAGTATGTTGCAGCTGATCCGTTAGGTCGAAGTAAAGAAGCATTACAGAAGAAATGGCAAGATCTAGTCGATGAATATCGCGATATTAGGGCTACGATTCGCAACAGTGGTGAGAACGGCCCTTCAGGTCAAGAGCGATGGTGCTACTATGACGCTGTAGACAGAATTGTGGGAACTGACCCTGCAATTGTACCTCCTGCCACGATGGATTCCCTTGATGGCCTTGTTGTCAATAGCACCCAACGAGAAAGGGATAACGATAACGATGTCAGCGAGCGGCCCACACAGCGACGACGAACAGCGGCATTTCAAGAGCTTGTCCTTGAGAATGCCGATCGGCAAACCGATCGCCTCATTGCCAGCATCAGCGAGGCATTCCAGCGGTTTGAGGAAGCAGAAGACCGGCGTTCGCGAGAGGCGCAGGAAGCAGAAGACCGCCGGCATGATATGTACTTGCAGACACTAAGAGATTTGTTTGGTAGCCCTACAAACACAAATAGAAGTGGAGAGCCTAGTAATAATAACGAAGAAGAATAATAAATTTTATTATATTATAATATGACATTTATTCAGAACTGTTAAAAGTGTATCTAGAATACCCTGTGTGATGATTAATATCTTCTAATATAGCACTTTACTGCACTTTACAGAATGTGAAGAAGAAAACTAGTCATGCCAATACAGACAATAACTGCTACGAAAAGATGCCCAATTATTTAATACGCGAACTTTTAGTACCAAGCAGCACTTCACGTCAATATCTAAAAGATATAGAGCGATTACTGGAGGAATGTATAAGGTATTGCGTTTATTGATTTGAGGACAATGATTCTTTAAGCACATCGCGTTTCTGACGCCCTTGTGCAAACAACCTTGTACTGTCTTCTCTAGTACTAGACTGTCTATCAGTATCTATTATTGATATACGTCCGGTTTGTTCATCCTCTTCTGTGTTCAATGGAAACAGTTCGTCAGAGTGCGGATCGAGCTGCTCGATACAGATATTATGGAGTATGCAACAGGCATAAATCACCAGCGTCAGGTTCGTATGATCCATGAGGTACATGTAATGTCGCATGAACCTCCACCGGGAAACAAGACGACCGAATGCTTGCTCAATAGCCATTCGCATTGAAGAATGGACTTTGTTGAATCGCTTTTCTGCTGGATCAGTTGATGAGCTAGGATACGGCGTCATGATTGTTGGCCGCAGAGGAAAAGCAGAATCTATGAATAGGTTCAAATGCAGAATATAAGCAAAGCTGTAGAACATCAAAAGTACAGGACTACTAACCGGCAAGAATGTATGTTCCATTAGGACACCATTGTTCAGGATCACTCAGCAGTCTGGTATTGAGCGCACTGTTATTGAAAGCGCGGGCGTCGTGAGTTCGCCCTAGTGAACATATATTTGTGATGCAGTTGCAGTCAGCAACGTGTACGTTAAAGACATTAATAAATCTCTTGTAGATTACTGTACCTGATTGACCCACGTCAATAAAAGTAAAGCGCCCATCTGCAGCACACACAGCAAGCAAGTTTATTGAGTGATGCAGTTTGCGGTCAAAGTACCGTTGACCTTGCTTCGTTGGTTTGTGGATCACCACGAGCTTGCCATCTATAGCTCCAATCGCCCCTTGCAGCCTTGCTGAGGCATCTCGAGAGGTAGGTAAACCGGAGGGCAAAGAAAAGGCGTTGGAAGCTTCACGGGCTTCTTCTGGAGAGCGTGGCCACTTGATATTGGAGCCATGGATGTCGCAAATAGCTTTTATGAATCGCACAGTAAAGTTGTGATACGATCCTTGAGAAAAGCCAAATTGCGTCTCAAACATTCTGTATCCAATGTGAGTATTTGTAAAACGCCATAGTACGCAGCAGACTTGAATATAAACTGGTGTCATTCTTGATGACTCTGACACAAATTCCTGATGCACAGACAAAGTATTGACAAGCCATTCCAATGTGGATTTGCGCATGCGCTAATGATATTTAAAGCTGCCAGGACCGTCGTCATCGCGAAGATTCGAGTGGGTCAATGTCCAATATTCCGTACTGTGAATTCTTGGGATCTTGGCTGCTCGAAAATGATGCGGCGAACCAGCGTAAGCTGCGACGATGTTCGCATTGACCGAAGGAAGCATTCCTATGGCGGGTGCTACAAGTTGCGTCAAGAGCTTGATGAATGCTGCTCGACGACGTCTTTTTTCTTCAAGATGATTGTGCGTTGGGCGGCGAATAATGGCTGATGGTAGAATATTGTTCATTTTTATGATAAAAGCAGATAAAATAGATGAAAAATAGAGGGTGTATTTTTCTTTCGATACTTTTATTATTCATGAAAGTGACAGTTTCCTTTTATATCGATCCGAGCGAGCCACCACGGAGGCCTTCCCATCGGAGAAGCCGTTACCAAAATTGGAAGCCTCCGAGAAGCCCTCTTTTGGAAGGAAAACGGAAAATTTATTTTCCATTACTACATTGGGGTATGGTGTTCTCTGTTCGGAGCGAAATGAGAGCAACCTATGAATAGCAGCAGTGCAATGGCTAAGATATATCAGTAGGTTGCCTTGGTCGAGTAGACTAAGGCGCCTTCCCAATCCCGTTGAGGCTTGGGAAGGCGCAGGTTCGAACCCTGCAGCCTGCTATCTTTTTTTCAGCAGGCAATATCTTGTTTTATTGAGCTATAAAGTAAAACTAGACTCTTTTGTTCAAAAACTATTACTATGCAGTGGGACTAGTATAACTACACTCTATATTTAAACTATAAAAGAGGATATGAATAGCAGTAGCACTATCATTCAAAAGAGAATGATTGTGCGGTATGGCAGCAGTGCAATGGCTAAGATATATTAGTAGGTTGCCTTGGTCAAGTAGACTAAGGCGCCTTCCCAATCCTGTTGAGGCTTGGGAAGGCGCAGGTTCGAACCCTGCAGCCTGCTATCTTTTTTTCAGCAGGCAATATCTTGTTTTATTGAGCTATAAAGTAAAACTAGACTCTTTTGTTCAAAAACTATTACTATGCAGTGGGACTAGTATAACTACACTCTATATTTAAACTATAAAAGAGGATATGAATAGCAGTAGCACTATCATTCAAAAGAGAATGATTGTGCGGTATGGCAGCAGTGCAATGGCTAAGATATACCAGTAGGTTGCCTTGGTCGAGTAGACTAAGGCGCCTTCCCAATCATGTTGAGGCTTGGGAAGGCGCAGGTTCGAACCCTGCAGCCTGCTATCTTTTTTTCAGCAGGCAATATCTTGTTTTATTGAGCTGTAAAGTAAAACTAGACTCTTTTGTTCAAAAACTATTACTATGCAGTGGGACTAGTATAACTACACTCTATATTTATAGAGTTGCCACAGCAATTACTTAGTAGGTCCAGTCCACCTAGTCCACCTAGGTAGACCCCAGGTGGACTCCAAAATATTTTTAGATATTTGGCATCAGAAAAGTCCCAGGATCACGATCTATTATGATGAAAAGCCTTACTTAATTAATACATTGCGGAGATATAAGCCATTTACTGTTGAGCATAAGGTATACTCTACCAAGTCTACCTAGTCCACCCAGGTAGACCCCAGGTGGACTCCAAAATATTATTAGATATTTGGCATTAGAAAAGGCCCAAGAACACGATTTATTATGATGAAAAGCCTTACTTAATTAATACATTGCGGAGATATAAGCCATTTACTGTTGAGCATAAGGTATACTCTACTAAGTCTACCTAGTC
>NW_026516900.1:0-31264 GCF_025766255.1 Zychaea mexicana | reverse complement strand
CCAGCACCAACAACTGCTTCCCATTGGTGCTGCTTCCGTGTCTGTCTCTTCATCAGACAGGCACTTGTGCTGGAGCAACCGAGAACCGTCTAGGTAGAGCTCATCGAATTGAGCAGAATGGTTCTCGTGGGCTCGTAATCGCCGTTGCAATTTCTTGTATATATTAAACATTACCTTTATTACCAACAAATAGCCAAATCCTCATCAATTAATCTATATGACCTTACCGTATTGCGTCGCTGATAACGTCGCTGAACCACTTTCAGTTCTTCAGCAGCGGAAGGCGGTCGTCGCGACTTCGTACGCTCGTTATCAAAGAACGTATACACCATGTCCAACAAACGACGCTTGTTGACGTTGATATGGCTCAAGCTGTTCACGTACCTGACGATCAGATCACAAGCAGCGCGATTATGTGGATCTGTGAACACAGTCGAGAAACAGAAACCACGATCACCCAGGGTACGACTGTAGTCGCGGATGGCCTCTTATCAAACACATCATAGTCATCAATGTACTGCTAATCCATTGCTCGCCGTTGTATAATTGTTTTCTTACGGAAATAGTTGGCAAACGGCCTGGCGTGCTCGCTGTTTGGACCACACCGGGTTCTTGCTGCCCATGCTCAGGACGCGCTTCAGACAGGCGCGAAACTGTATCACCTATCGACGTCAACCGTTCGCGCAGCAACCTGTTTTCTGTCTCCACCCTTTGCAGCCGTTCTTCCGTCAATGCACGCTCGTAAGCAGTAGCATTCTCCTGCTGGATGGCCATACGACGGGATTCTGCTTCGCGCTCTCTTTGTGCGTTGATTTCACGTATGGTAGGCATCTATAGGATAACTCAGTACATGCAACGACAATGTATTGCCAGCAACTCTCTATGCTTACTTTGGTTGTTAGCACTAAGCAGTTCGATATCAAGAAAGGGATCTGATTCAGGAAAGTATATTTTTCAGAGCGTCTTTTATAATGACTTTATGTTTTGTCACTCAATTAGTTTATATTTGCTACAGATGAATACCGTTATTATTGTTTGCAGTCGGACCAATGTGGATTGGATTGGGGTTGGTCACGATGTAGTGCACTGTGTATTCATTCTTACCTTTTTTAAGGGCGTATTGGATTACTGCTCATCGACTATGGGTGCTACTATACATGCTCTTAGGAATGTAGCAAATTTAAGCGACATATTGCCAGCAGCAAATGTAAATGGATGGCGTTGTTTACGATAAAGGTTCGTAAAAGTTATGGTACGATAATAAAGTAGCACAATATAGATTGTGTTGGGGGAGTAATCAACGATCTCACTTGATGCTCTTCCTTGCATACTTGGACTTCTTCTACGCATTGTTTCTTACACTTCCTTTTCTTATGCACGGCCTGTTACTTTTCACTACGATCATGGCTATTGCACAGGCCACCACTTTCTTCAACGATTTAATATCCAGTGCTACGGGAACGCCAAGTGGATACAACTTTATCATGCTCAAGGTGTAAGGTGGTAGGTAAGATTGGAATACAGAAAGATGGATAAAGTATTGGTCGGTGGAATCGACGCGCTACTTGCATAATCTGTGGCAAATGTTTGGATCGGATTTTGTGAGTGTGCATGTGATGAGTACTTTTCAAAAGTTCTTTTTTTTTGGTTCACTGGATTCCCTTTCTCTTTCCTCTTCCTCCTCCTTCTTCTTCTTCCTCTCACTACGTAGCAGATACAACAGCCAGTTTTTATATACATCGATTTTTATTTACAGTCTTGTTTGAAGGTGATCCTCTTGGCTCTTATTCTTTCCTTTTTACATTTTTCTACAGTTTATCTTGCTTATACTAATGCACGCCTTCATTATACCATTTCATACAACACAGTTCGTACTTTATACCTTTTGAAGCTGCTGTCGCTGCCAGATGTTATATATAGCTAGAAGAGCGTAAGTTTCCCTTTTTTCATTTTGTCTACTGTATACCATTTATCTATAACCCTGACTAACTACAATCTACCACCCATCTCATCGTGCCACATGTACACTACGAACTTATTCATGCCTTGCTAAGGCTTCCTAACGTGATGAAATGGAGTGCTACTATTACGGCTGACTCATATGGATGATAAGGATCAAGGCCTTATAGGTATATGTATCTTTGTTAGTACTCTTTTCCTATGACATATGACGAGCTTCGTTGTCTCTGCACCATTGGTATATATCAAACTGCTCCTTTCGCGGCCGGTCTTTAACTCCTTCATCCTATGAATTATGCATTGAGGTTCAATCCATAACAATTAATTTTACTGTGAACAGTAAATTAATTTTAGTTATTCCTTTCCCTGTCAAGCGTCTACTTTTTTTTGTATTTCATCAAAAAAAATGTGACTGGTAGGCGTCGATCCAGTAGGTCTAGCCTAAAGGAGGGGGTGCTCACTACCGTTCCGCTACTTTTCAAATTAAATATTAAACCTTAAAGGTTATAACTCCTTTAAAGGTTTAAAAAGGTTTATGTGAAACATAAAAATTTTAAAGAATTAAAAAATCATATATAAATTAAAAACTTTTTTAAAAAAATTTAAAAAAGACAAAATCTTAAAAAAAATTATAATCTATTTTTTCATTTTTCCTAAATCTGTTTAAACAATTGTTTGCCTTTAATTAATAAAACTGTTTAGAAAACAACTGTTAAGGATTAATCCCCATTCTGGATTCTTCACTAACAATCTTCATTGTGTCTTTTAGGTATGTTATCTCCAAAATCGTTTATAAACATCTCCTTCTACGCTGCTTTTGCTTTCACTTATAATTTGACTCAACATGCATTTTTCCGTAGCAGGACTGCTATCCTTTGCACTATCTCTTTTCGACTACAGCCTTCCTTTTAAAATCATTACATAACATAGACTTACATTTGATGACGTTCTTTTAATGTTCTATAAAGCATAATCTTGTATTGATTTTTTATACAAAATATAATAAAAACGGTTGTGGACACCTATAATAATATATATATTACACATAACCATGAATATAAAAACCAATAGCATGCTTTGTCCGTTTACTATATGTGTAATAAAAAGAACGAAAATATGCAATGCGTAATCCTTCTTTTTACGAACCTACTACAGTAGGCACCCGGTCCAAATGCAATGTATAGTAAGACCGTTATAGACATCTACATGTATGATGTAATCAAATTATGAGCTTGGGGGACTACATGCGCATAAAAATATCAAGGTGTAAAAAGACCTTGATATTTACTCGAAAAGCTAAATATTAAGGTATTTGAAAACACCTTTATATTTTATAGAAAAGCTGTATGTCAAGGTAATATCAAGCTCTTTTCTACCCCTTGATATTCCCCTGCAAGCCCAGTGCTACTAAGTAACTGCCGTGGCAACTCTATATCTTGTTGCTGGCATGAACAAGTCGACTAGACGCGACATGGGGAAAATAGCCTCTATTGACAATGCAACGAAATATTGTATACCGTCCAAAGGAAACAAGTAGGTCTCGTGAAGGGTTGTGGCGGTTGGTGTGGAGGATGTGTTCTCGGAGGAATTTGTTGAACTATTCGCCTTTTTCTGATTCAAAATAAATAGCAGTGGCGAAACGTTCGATATCCTCCACGATGTGATGCAAGATGTGTAGCTTGGGTTTGTTACCCATCTTACTATTGGCAGTCATATTTCCTTGCGCAATAAGGAAATTGTCGACAACACCAATCATAGCCGTCGATTCCTCCGTCTTCTTGTTCAGCAGCAGCTTGTACATAGAGAACTTTGTTTCTATCTTGGACATGAATAATAGCGACATGACCTCTCCATGTACACGGAAGCAGTCAAAGAACGCCTGGAGACCCTCCATTTTCTCCTCGCTTTTTGCTGACCAACCATGATGGAGGAGATCGTTGAGGATGACGGCTGCTTGCTGGCTAATGACCTTGTAATCGCGACCGACAAAGGAACGGCGAAGACGCAGACTACTGCTGAGCATACGACGGAAGGCTTTCGAGTCGTAGCTGCGGCACTTGAGCTCGAGGTCTTTGAGCTCGTCGCTGTCAAGATAATTGCAAAATTCAAGCAAGAGATATTTGGTAACTCCCAGCATCGTGGTGTGCAGTATCTCTACTGGGCAGTCTTTCGTAATGTCAAACGCCTCGAGGTTGCCCAACGCCTCTACACTAGTCAGTTTATATCCTACAGCAGTAGGATTCGTTGTCATGGTGTCATTTGGCAATCGCACCGGATCCTCTAGATCAAGACCTATTGACAGCATTGCAACGTCAGTAATATTGCGAGGTAGAGCTGCCTAGTGCTCATCACATCCTTTATAGTAGTAGCACTTGCAACAAGGGAAAGTTGAAGCAAGGCCTTTGCTACACACGAGTTCGGCGTGCCGTGGATTGTCGGCCGAAATAAAGCACAGCGGCGCTACCACCAACACGTCCTGATTGCTAGCAGCATCGAACATCACCACACCCTTTTCAAGCTCGCACAAGTCCTCGACAATAAAGGGAAGCATCTCCAAAGCAGTCAATTTGTTGTGGACAGCGATCAAGTGCGTGTTCTCCCGTTTGTTGCGTTCAGTGAGTAGAAGCGCAGCGGGCGTTAGAGACCAGCTATTGAACTTGTTCCATTTTTTTGATCGGTTGCCGCTAGTGTCATCAATGAACAAGTTCACTGGTACGATCTTGACAGGCAGCCGACGATCGTAACACAGACCGATTCTGAAATCACTATGCTTCGTAAAGTCAATAGGGATGAACTCGCCGCTGTCGAAATCGCATATATCCCCAGTAGCACCGGAACTGGTCACCTTTGCAGCAACGTGCTCAAGATAATGCCATTTGCAATTGGCATCATAATCAAGGGCAAGTCTATCGATTGGCACTGTTATATAGTATAGATGTTCAGGATCGCTCTCGTAGGAAAGTACGGCTACTTCTATGTTACCCTGCTTTTTGGCCAGTTTGACGGGACAGATGTCGGCAAATGTAATACCATGCTTAGTGTAGAACTTTGCAATTTTGCACGTTGTTTGCTGCCCGATGCCGATTATTTTGGCATAATCACCAACCCAAAGCATTGCTCCTACAGAATTGGTAACGCACAGATGCTGGAATAGATTGCAGGTGTTCCATTTACTGCCTTGCATCAATTCGATTCGCTGGTCAGGCGTTTTGTCGGGTAGAGCACTCAAACTCGAAGAGACAGTTAGATCAGCGTTGAGGAGCTTTAAGCAATCTGATGGCTTATGCATATGTGCCGTAACTTTGACGGTTTCGTCTGTATTAGGCTTGCTGATCTCTGCTTTGACTGTTGTTATTCTTATTTTTGGCACTTTGCTTCGCTTAGCATACGATGGATCCATCATCCAACGAACAGATGGCACTTTGAGGTCCTTATCCTCACGAAACATCACGGCTACATCTTCGAGAAGACTTTTCAGCTGCTTTTTAATCATCCTGTCTTTCAGGCGATCGTCTGCAGGGAAGAAGGCAGCAAGACGAAATTGCAACTGGCTCTCGAAAGGATACCAGTCTTCGTTGGTCTCGTAGTCGACGCTGAAATCGAGCGGATTATCACCATCATCATCACCTTCGTCGATTTCATCGTCGCTGCCACCATTACTCTCCACATCAGCAGCGAACTCGGCATTAGCACCGGATTCCTGCCACCGAGAGAGGAAAACACGTACGACTGACGCAAAGCAGCAATGTCGACCGGCTCGTCGTCACTGTCATCGTCGTCTTCGACGTCGTCGTTGCTACCACTATGCTGCTGCTGGTGCTCCTCTCCCGAATTGGTGCTGTCAACGTCCATATCCTCAGCATTAGAAGCCGAAGCACGGACGATGCAGGCATCATAGTCAGCAACATTCACCTGATGTTTCGATGAGCTAACATGAGTTTTCCAGTTTCCTAAGCCATCTCCAAGCTTGATGACAGTGTTACAAGGAACACATGTTTTGGTTTTAGGCTGCTTCTGAGTTTGTGCGTTAATGGAGAAGACGTTGAAGGACATGGTCGAATGGAGATGGTTGTAATTGAGAATAAAGGTGAGTGCAAAAGAGAAAAAAAAAAGGTTAAGTGCTGAGTTAAATTAAGAATGCCTCAGCTCAATTTCCGTCTCCCTTTTTCTCCACCTTCTTCTTGCCCACCATCTTTTGCAATTCAGGTAACAATGTCTTACTTATTTTCTTCGTTTAAGACCATTGAAACCTAAATTAATATAGCATCTTCTTAGATGTTCTCAAACTAATCTGTAGGCTATTATAAAACAAGGTAAGAATGCTTAGTTGCTGGTTTGAAATTTGAAAAAAGCTCTCTTTAGTGACTAATCTCTTTTTGAATTAATAGTCATGATGGTGCTATAAGTGCTTTTATTGGAGACTCTCTGTAAGTATACGTTTATTCCTTTAGGGCATAGGCTATTAAACGGCATGGAAATCGCTGATATAAGTTTCTGTTAAACCATAGGCTAACTATAGGCTATATGAAGTACATGCCGATTTATACTGCTCATATCTTTGGTAATTTGAAAATGATGACGCGTTGACAAAACCTATATAAGCTATTAAGGCTAATCATCATCTTTTTAAAAGCAATACTAGATTGGCATAACCTCAAGTAACAGATTCACAACTGTTTTTTGAAATTCTTTTTGCAAGCTTGAAAGCGTCATCGATTATTTTATTAGTGTGTTTAGTTACGCAGTATCCATAAAATTTAGCCCATAATTATTTTCAATAAAGGTTTTTTTTACGCCAATCCTATTCCAAAATGCAAAGCCTCATCATCTGCATCTCATCGTAAATGCATGAGGGGTGGGGGGACCTGGTTCTTTTTCTGCTGTCCCAATATGGTAGCTGCATGCGATAACTCAAAAAGGCAACTGGTTTCCTCTTTTTTTTTGCACGGGTGTGTACATCCTATAATATAATGATGCTTCCCAATAAGAAGATTGACTACTTGAATACAAGTACCTTATACATATTATATGTATATATAGGTCACAACGGGTCAATGGGCTGACCCGCAGGTCAGAAAAGCATCAACCTAACCTATTGACCTGTCCTTAACCCGCAGGTCAGATTGCGACCCCTATGTAATACTACTCAATCCTTTGACTTTGCTATTACCATCCACATTCTCTTCTAAATGACAATGCTACTGCTATTCACATCCTCTTTTATACAGCATTTTGCGTTTGAAACTATAAAATTTCTAGGGGGTGTAATATAGAGATGAACACCGGTGCGAAATACTGTATTTGATTGGTTGGAGAATAGAAATGATTCGTGATAAACAGACTCTCCCTGGTGAGAAATTAAGGGCGTCTAACGGCTCACTTCCTTTTTTTCCATGGGCGATGGACGCTGTCTAAGAACGCATCAGGCTTATTTTCATAGTATGAATCAATCTTATATTCATCACAACAATATTTCATTAAACAGAGGTCTTGCCTCACGGCAAACTTCCTTTTCCCCGTGGGCGACGGAGGGCATTCAACAGCGCACCGCGCTTGCTTCCCCGACACCAATCGAGCTTCTCCATAACAACAAGACATTCAATGAACAGCGTGACATGTTCCACTAGTACGCAGACCAATTTTTAGAGCTTCAAAATCTATTTTGTGATTTTTCGTCCAACAGGTAAACTCGCATTGCTGGCCATACCAGCTGTACTGCCATAGTTCAAGCGTGAAGACTGAAAATTCTAGTAAGTGCATTTTTGCCACAGGTATCTAGACTCTTCAAAGGGCATCATTTTTTACTTGAATATAATATTTACTGCACAGAGAAAAAAAAGTTTGGCATAAGTATAACTAGTGTAGAAGGACAGGTGCATAGTGAAAGAGTGGAATGGAAAAAAATAAGTTGACATAGGTACGACTAGCGTGCATGAAGAAAGAAGTGGAAAAGGAGGGCATAAAAAAGGAGTGTAATGGGTACAGAAAAAACATAATAGCATTCCTACTGGATTTGCTCTTTTGCTAAGCAGCGATCGATATACGACTTGGCTTCGCTCACCCAACGAATACATTCTGCAGCTGTGATCGTCTCTGCGGCTTCCTTAATATGGCTTGCCAAGCTATCTTCATCCGTCAAAGGCGTTCGTCGTATGCGCGATTGGATGGCCTCCCAACATGGACGGCACAGGTCAAGGAACGTAGAATTGTTGGGCATGTAAAGTAGGAAATGGCCTGCATTCCGTACCGCGTTCACAAACGGCCTTTCCCGGAACAAGTGTCTGTTTGCCATGACGACACCGCATCGAAACTCACCTTGACTGATGGTTTTGAAAACCTCACTAGCAAACTGGATTAAGTGGTCCGGAGCAGTGCCTTTTGCCTTGCCGACCTTCTCCATCTGTCGCTGCTTCCTTTGAGCTTCAGCCACCATTGCCTCTTGGGAAACGGCCAGAACACCCCCTGCAGTGAGGCACAAGAAGATGTTCAAATCGTAGGATTTGGCCTCAGACCTTGTTGTGCGTGCTTCAACGACCAAGGTCTCCGACATGACAACCGCTCCTTCGCTGATGAACATGCAGCCTTCGATGTAGTCTAGACTATGGGACATCAGCTCACCGGCAAACTTGCTACGACTTTCCAGAATATCGCTGGTGGTGGTGTAGGGAGGGACTGCTGGTAGTACAAGCGTGAATGCAACTGTTTGCTGGATTCGCTCCTTGACAGTTTTTTGACTAATTTTTAAACCTTTTAAATTTGTAGTATTAGTATGATAAAACGAGTATTCAAGTCATGTTGCATGTTGTAATAAATAGCTCACCTTCTAGTTGCTGGCACAGATCATCCTACGCATCCTTGACCTTTACGACGTTCGCATTTTGGTCAGCTACGCTTTTGACGTAGAGATCCACGATTTGCCTTTGTTCATCAGTGAGGTCGATCTTGCGCGGTCTCTTTATCTGGTTCTTGGCCTTATAACCTGGAGTCACACTGCTGTCTTCTTTGTGTTGCTTGTACAACTGATGGGCGCACGAATTACTGATGTTGGTCAATTCGGCTGCTTTTCGCACGGACAGCTTCTTATACTCCACCAAACTGATCATCTTTGCCACCTGATGAGGAGTATACTTGATCAATGTCCACACATGGTCAGCCGGTGCAATAGGTTCGAACGTTAAGAGTAACATTTTTATATATTAAAAATTTAAATATTTCTTTAAAATTAAAATATTTTCATTAATTCTTTTTATTTTCTATTTTTAATATTATTTCTAAAAATAAACATATTGTGAAAGTCCAATTAATATATTAATTTATATAGAAATATTGTGTAACAATTTTAATATCTATTTTTAGTACAAATATTGAGCTTATATACTTAGTATTTTTAGTAATAGGAGATGTTACTCTAAATCGTAGTCGTCGCTATTATCGCTGCGTGAGATGTCGTCAACAGCCATGGTGTTTTGGCCATTGCCATTGGTGCGGTCAATATCAATAGCAATATTTTGTGCATCGTCACCAGAGGTCGAGGTGGTAGCACTGGTTTCACGCAGATAGGTGTTTTTGCTGACTTCGTAGTAGTAGTAGAAAGTGGTAGAGATCATGTTTAATGGAATGGGATGCTGTTGATAGATTGTCTTAGTAAATCAATAAAATCTACTGCGTTTATATATGTTCTGGAAACGTGTTTGCGTATACATCATGAATATTGTGCTCATATAGCGCATCTATCATTGAGATTTATATATTGATAGAGTGTCCGTGCTCTACTGTACAGCTTGATACCACGGTTTTACGTCACAAAGTCTACGATTATAGTAAGCACATTATTCTATGCAAAGAAAAGAATTAAACAAGTTTTGGCATCACAGATATTAAGTGCAGATTTATTAAAAACTAAAATTACGCGGATTGGATAAATGTAAATTTTGAAATCGAACAGAAATAGCTGCATCACTGTCATGCTCTGGGAAATTTTGTTGTTGTTGGTGCCGATATTGCTGCTCAAGCTCCAAAAGGAACCTGTGCCGTCTGTGCCATGTCCAATGCACCGTGGCTGTGGACACTTTAATGTATTCGGCTATGCTTTTCATTGTGTGCCCAGCCTGATACAAATGTATCATCGTTCCCCTTTCTTCCAAAGAGATTACCCTGCGACGGCGGTGTGGAGTACCCAGGGGCGCTTGTTGCCTTTCTAGTAGGCGGCCTGTGTAGTCGAACCTTCGTCGGGCATCCCAATCATCGAGAACACCTGGGTTGTCCCGCATATACTCTTCACGGAGCTCTAGGTATCCTTATTAATAAATGCAGTTAATATCACCTGGCTAATTAGAGTAATAACAAAAGTATATGTAGCGCTACAATCATACTCTGCATAGTTGGGTCGTTCAATATGCGTTCCATGATACGTTTACTGGTTACTTGACGGTAGGTAATGACGAAAATTATGTTGATGATATATAGCGATAAAGAAATAAGCGTATGGATAATGTAAAACATTTAACGGGCTTGAATGATCAAATTTGCCGGATTTTTATATCGAAATTGCATAAAACACGGCAAGATTTCAATGCGAGGTTCCTTAATATATTGCGAGCTGACGATGCGACATCAGAAACAGCGCTAACGGACACTCTGTACTACTAATGAGAAGCTTACAAGGGCATTGTCTGTACGACGATACGTGTGGTTGCGCCTCATACTGTGCATAGGAGAGATCGATGATTTCGTCAAAAGGAAATTGGATAGCAGATAGTATAACAAAAAAAATATAATAGGTATGTAGTTATGTAAAAATGTTATCTGAAATCATATTAAACTGTATGCAGTAAATACTCGTCGCATGGTCGATCCATCTGTTATGATCGATAAAGAAGTTTTCTGGTTATGTACGTTCTCCTTGAATGGTGGCTACTGTATTGGCATCAGTCGAATATGAAGTTGGTTTTGTTATCCATGATACAGCAGCGAATGTATTGGAGCACTATCTAATTTAATATTATTGAGCTTAAAATAGCTATTAGGTCGAAAAGATACATGCAACCATGGTCTTCTGTTATTATAACATGCTGTCAAAACGAATTACAGCAGCAAAGCTCCATGTGGTACTCTGTTGTGTGCTACGAAACAAATCAGGGAACTAGATCGTATAGAAAACTCCATGCAGCCCAAAAAACATTGAGCTAATCTAAAAGGGGCTAAATGGAGTAAGAATAGCTATAGAATGAGCGAGCATAACGTTGAATGAATGCAAAAAACACGACGAATGAATAGATATAACGAATAACCATAATAATAGAAGCATACATGATTGATGGAACAAGCATCATAATAGTAGTAAAGCGAACGTAGTAAGCAAATCAAACAAATAAAACGAACGTGGCAAGCAAATCTAACAAATGAAACGAACGTGGCGAGCAAATCTAACAAATGAAACGAACGTGGCAAGCAAATCTAACAAATGAAACGAACGTGGCAAGTAAATCTAACGAATGATATGAATGTGGCGAGCGAATCTAACGAATTTAATGATCATGGCAAGCAAGCATTACAAAATGTAACATACACAGGGGGCAAACATAGCTAATGAAACGTAATAGTAAAAGGAGAGAATGAAGCTAACAAATGCAATAAAGTGTTTAGCAAATAATTAAAAAGCGAAATGAACAGAACGAATGCGTGATCCAATATATTAAACGAGTGAGCACATATATCAAAACGAATGCAACAGATAGTCTGTACAGATAGTCTATTTTAGGAAAAGAATGAACTTAACTAACAGATGTATGAACCATTCGTACAGAGCGAATAAATTAATAAAACGAAATCATTGACCCGACAAACATAATGCATAAATGGTGCGCCATGCAAATATTATAACACGCGATTATATGTATACTAGCAGAAAATCTATTATGCAAACGATTCAAATCTCCTTTACAGGAGCAGGACTATCGTTTTGCATAGAGAAATTAACCTAAAAGGGAAACAAAAAAAATGAATAGAACAGAGAGAGAAGAATAATCTTTTTAAATAGATACACATATCGAAATAAATCGCCATATTGGACGTACCGGCATATAAAATTATAGTTCAAATGCATTCTAAGCAAACTACATAATACCCTACAGTTGCACAGAGCGAACTGGCACAGAAAGAACACATACAAAAAAGGAGAAGTGAACAGTCCACTAGTGACTGACATTTGCCAAAAGAAAGGTATACTGATGACAAGAGAGTAATAAATAGAATCTGCTCAACGAGCATATCGATCGTACGTAAACGGTTTTCGAGATGCAATAGCACGCGTGTATCAAATCATGAAAATCTTAAGGTAACAAAAACAGTATGGCATAGACAGTGTATGTAGCAAATCTATCACCCCCTTTTTCATACCATCTGAGCACCCCCTTTGATTGATGATCTGTTTATATTTTATGGCTTCCATCTTAATCTTACTTATTATGATGTACATATCTCTATTATCCATAGTTGTAAAAGTCTTCCAGAAATTTTTTGGCTCATATTTAACGACCATGTCTGTGTGCATGTAGCACTTGCAGCACAACGCTGCTTGTGCCACCCATGTATATAATTGTGATCAATACCTATATACTATTTATGGTTTTCCCTCTATCAAATACGCTGTTGTATTTTTAGATTGAGTGTGTATGTGTTCTAATAGCACTGTAACAAAATATATTCATCCAATTATTCTCATTGTTGCTAGTGGCAACAAATTAAGATAGTGACCATGAAATGATACGAACGTGATTCTATTACTGCAGATGAACTACTACATAGAAGTTCAAGTGACTGGTAGGTGCATACCATATACACATTACTGGCTTATTTACATGGCCAATGCTATGTTCTTGGCCAAAGTGCCTTGCACTTTTTATAGTTTAGTCTCTCTTTTTCTCATTTGAACATACACAACTCTTCACTTCTATCTAAATTTCTAAACAACTCGTTATCGTTAATATTATGGATCACAACATGCAACAAGAACAACCTGCCACCGTCGCTACTGATTCATAGTCTACTATCACCATGTATCACTATCAACCAGATGGTGATTACTACGTGCGCGACGGCCCAGAAACTGAGGCAGATTCATGTGTTCATACCGTGTACAGGATGACTGTTGTCCCTGAGGATGGTGACGCAGGCGAAGCTGGTAACATAGACATCGATGAAGCACCAACACTCGACGACGATATCATCATGACTTCAGAGCCAGTCAACTATACATGGACGCGTTATAAATATTCTGCACGCCAAGTCGGTCAACTCGTCAATCTCCATATCAACCGAGGTGATCCGGTTCGTACAGCTGCTGCAAAGGCTGGTATTGTACAAGCGTCGGCATACAACATCATAAAGGAAGCAGCAAACGACAGAAAGGTGCTCCCTGGATATCTACCAGCAGCCGATGTTAAACGAGGAAACAACAAGAAGCTGAACGGCCTACATTCTGCTTTTATCAAAGCCAAGATTGACCAGTGTCCCACTATAGCTGTGAAGGACATGCATGAAAAACTATACAGTACTTTTAAAGGTTTGTTAGCAAAATATCAACAGAATGTATAAGTAAACTTGTTGCATAGTCTACATCGCTAAAATTATATTGAAGATCTTACTATTAGTGAAAGTGCTGTATATCGGCATATTACAGAAAAACTCAAATACTCCTTGAAGCGCACTAAAAGAATACCTGCCGACCGTAATTCCACCAGGGGCCTTGACGAGCGAGCTGCCTTTGTTGCTGACCTAAAAACCCAGGGAATCGCTTATAGTACAAATTGTGTCTTCATTGACGAGTGTGGATTCTCGAAGGCATACGCACGTCCTTCAGCTTGGTCAAAGATAGGCACTCCAGCAGCTGTTACTGTCCCAGCACTGCGATCCATCAACGTCAGTATTATTGGTGCTATGTCGAGCAAAGGCGTTATATTGCTTTCAAGGCATGCACCACCAGAAGAATACAAGCAAACGACACCAGAGTCATCTCGTAAACGGAAAAGAACGGCCCATGGTACAACACGCGATCATTTTTTGGATTTCATTAACGATTTGGTGGACATTCTGGAGGAGTTGGGCTTTCGAAACATGTGCCTAGTTATGGACAACGCAAGGATCCACAAGTGGGACAAGATCGAAGAAGCAATCGAAAGAGGCGGCCATCGCATAATTTTTGTCCCTGCATATTCACCATTTTTAAATCCCATCGAAGAATGCTGGTCAAAGATCAAGGGCCATGTTACAAAAAAACCGCTGACAACTGAAGATGACCTTATTGGACGAATCGAAAAAGCAGCATTTACAGTGACCAAAACCGATTGCCAACACTGGGTCGATCACTCGCAATCCTACTTTCCTGCATGCCTAGCAAAGCAGCCTATTATATAGGTATAGCCCTGATTTTAGTTCTCTTCGTTTTACTACTTTTACTGTAATACCAATACATTTCACCCTCTAGATTATATAAAACACGTTTTGGAACAGTATAATTATGTCGTTAGAAACGATAGTGTAGCTGGACGTGGACGTTGGTTACAGTAAATCACGTTCGTATTATCACTCTTCTGCTGTAGCAAAGTTGATTCTACATATAAATCAGAGATCCTCACTCTCAGACTTCCTATCTTCCTTCCACATAATAAATTCACCACCCAAAGGTGCTACATACAGCACGCCTGCTTCGGGAAGCTTTGTACTAAAAGTGATTTTAGCTTGCTACAATGTTCGAGTAGGCCATACCAGGGAAAAATGATCTGTCCACCTAATAGAACATTTTGTACAGTGTGCAGTTGTTACAGAGCAATCACTCTCACCAGCTAATGAATAAATTCTATGATGAAATGCACCAGGTCATATACATCGCTTGTGCACTTGCTAGAATTTTCAGTCTTCACGCTTGAACTATGGCAGTACAGCTGGTATGGCCAGCAATGCGAGTTTACCTGCTGAACGAAAAAAAAAGAATGAGATGCAGGAAGGAATTGATCCACTGTAGATTCAGAAAGCCTTGTCACAAAATCGATTTTGAAGCTCTAAAAATTGGCTGCGTACTAATGGAACATGTCACACTGTTCATTGAATGTCTTATTGTTATGGATGAAAAAGCTCGATTGGTGTCGGGGAAGCAAGCGCGTGCGCTGTTGAATGCCCTCCGTCGCCTACGGGGAAAAGGAAGTTAGCCGTGAGGCAAGACCTCTGTTTAATGAAATATTGTTGTGATGAATATAAGATTGATTCATACTATGAAAATAAGCCTGATGCGTTCTTAGACAGCGTCTATCGCCCATGGAAAAAAAGGAAGTGAGCCGTTAGACGCCCTTAATTTCTCACCAGGGAGAGTCTGTTTATCACGAATCATTTCTATTCTCCAACCAATCAAATACAGTATTTCACACCGGTGTTCATCTCTATATTACACCCCCTAGAAATTTTATAGTTTCAAACGCAAAATGCTGTAGTTTAAAAATAGAGTGTATTTATACTAGTCTCACTGCATAGTAATAGTTTTTGAACAAAAGAATGATTTTCATGTCTAGTTTTACTTTAAAGCTCAATAAAACTAAATATTGCTTGCTGAAAAAAAAATAGCAGCTACAGGAATCGAACCTGCGCCTTCCCAAGCCTCAACTGGATTGGGAAGGCGCCATAGTCCACTCAACCATGGCAGCATACTAGTATATTTCAGCCATTGCGTTGCAACTATACCGCACAATTATAAGAAAGAGGTGTGACTACCATACTTCTGGAGTGTATGTTTAGACCAAAAATAAGCTCACAAAAATAGTTTTCTATATAAGGCAGCTTCAGTGGCTATGTGACTGCTATTGCCGTTTGAGTATGTTGTTGCCATATATGATAGATACATGTACTGCAATTTACAGCACTCCAGCTACAATATTGCACCTTCTAGAGGTCTTAATACACCTTAAATAAAGCCACTTTCAGTGATTTTTATACATCCTCATATGTAATGTCTAAAATAAGCAATGTGCCTGTCTTCTATAAAAGCATACTTAGATGTATATACATCATATATATATCCCTACAGAGTTTCATAGCAATAGCAATACTAATAGATGAGCTATGGTACATGAAAGGAGAGATACTTAAGGATGGATTAACTAAAAAACACCTATATATCGCTGCCGGGCTGGAACTGGTGACCTCTCTATTCAAGATCCATTGGTTAACCAACTCCACAACTGTGCCCATTCTAAAAATGTAAACTTAACTTGAGTGGTAAACCATCCAAAGTCGCCACACCGAAAATGATTCTAAAGCCCATCGGAAGAAGATGCTTTCCCATACATGCAGTAGTGATAACCATGACAACCGCCGCTTTACCCCTTTCAACCCTTTTCCCATGCTTCCTTTCTTTCCTTTACTGCTTTTGCTATGCCCTTCCTTTTCCATTACTCCTCCTTTTACTTTTCGCTTCTTCTTGTTTACGCTTCCCTTTTCGTTTTCACGCTGTCACTCCACTCGACTTATTCTTTCTTTTTTACGTGTGCTACATTCTTCCCTTTTCGTTCACTCTTATCATTTTCCCACCCATTCCCTTTTTGTTACCATGGTTCCCTTTGCGGACTAGACTATGATTATGGATTTTAAGCAAATTTATAAATATTCGGAGTTTCAATTTATGCATAATTAAAATTATTTTTAATATAAAAATTGAATTTTGTATTTATAAAAAAATAATAATTACAAAAAGGTTAATAAATTTATTTTAATAATTCATTAGAAAAATAAATGGAGGGGAAAACAAACATTATGTATAATACTCTAGAATATTCATGGATTGTAGAGAAAACCCCATGGCCCATTGATACGATTTCCATACTAATATTTATTAAAATAAATCGTGCACATATTAATACTTGGTACGTTAGGCTTATCTTTATGTTATTATACATAATTATAATTTGCACTGTGGCAAGCAGAATATCACTGGTACAATTCATTTTCGGTAGCGCTACCAATATAGGCAGAGTATTTCATTTTTTATATGAAATATAAAAAAATAAAAAAACAACAAAAAAAGGGAATATTAGAATTTTCAACAAATTAATCTAATAGACAGTACTGGAGTACCATTATACCCCAAAAAAAAAAAAGGATACATTGTATCCTTTTTTTTTCTAATACCATTTTGGTATTTAAATATATACTATTGTATATATTTTTTTATTATAATATATTTTATTTATTTTATTTATATTATTTAAATATTTACACTAATAACTTTTTTAATAATTTTTTTTCTTTTACCATTATCAAACACATATTCATTTATCATTTCATCATCACTATCACTAATATTTTTTTCTATATTTTCATTATTATCATTAATTTCAAGTTTTAAAAATTCTTCATATAAATTTACTATTATATTATAATTTTCATTTACTTCTCTTTCACTTGAAAATATAATATTTTGTTTGCTATTTTTTGATGGAAATTCAAATCCACTACTATACCATAACCGATAATAGGGCTCTTCTTTTATATTATATTTTTCTACTATTAAATTTATATTTTTTAATAAACATGCTACACAGAACTGTAATTTATAATATTTTATGTCTGAAATTTGTAATGCAGAATTATTATTTGAAAACCTTTTAAATTTAGATGCAAGTACAGAAAATTGGTTCTCTATTTCAGATCTAAAACTACCAAATTTTTTATTAAAATTTTTTTCATTAATAGTTAATTTTTATCTTTTTCTTTTCTAATTGGATATTGAAAATTATAATTATTAAACTCATAACCAGATGTTAATGCATCTTCAGTGAAAGTATTTATAAATAAATCATAACCACCATCAGTTCCTATACAGTCTAATTCATTTATTTTTTTATATAGTTTCATATTAAGAAACATTGTTCCATCATTACCCTTTGCACATTTTTGACTTTTTAGATGTAAATATTATCATTTGATTCATATCACATAAAATTTGTATTCTTATTCCTTTTCCTTTTAATTTATAAGAATATAAATCCTTTGAATTTTCATTAGGATGATAATACTTAATTTTCGAATCATGTCTATCTATAAATAAGGTTATATTTTTAAATCCAGTAGGATTATTTATTTTTGCAGCTAATATTCTTATTTTTATATTTGAAAAAATATTTTCTAAATCATATTTAACTTTTTTATTTATTCTTATATAATCTGTTATCCAAAATGCTTTATATAATCTATAAAATGAAGAATATGGTATAAATTTTTCTATATCTGTACCATTTTCACCACATACAATATGATACAATAATAGCAATCCTTTTTCAATTTCTCTATAAGGTGCTGGATATTCATTTACACCATATAATATAACTAGAAAATAAAAAACAGCAATATATCCAAGTTTATCTAATAATTCATTTTTTATAATTTATATAGTATTATTTTTAAAATTTTTAATCTCAGTTCTATGATTATATTTATTTAATATTTCAGGCTATGATTTATTTGAAAAATCCCATTTATTAGCAATTAATTTTTCTATTTCATTTTTTAATGTATCATTTAATGGGTTATTAATATCCATTTTTTATTTATATAATAAAAATTTATTTTTATACTTATTTAAATGTTAAATATATTATTAATTATTAAAAACTTTTATAAATTTTTATATATTATTGAAGCTAATAATATATGAACTAGTGTCCTTTTCGTCACTCTTCCAAAGAGTTTGTCATTGTCATTTTGCTTTCCCCTGCTTAAACATGTCCGACATAGATTTATACTGATCCCACTACTTAAAAGGGCCAAAGATTCAACCTCAAAATCCACCTAGTCTACATAAGAGTATACTATATATTCAATAGTAAATTTGTCATATTACTATCATGTATTAAGTAAGTAAAGTTTTTCATCATAGTAAATCGTGTTCCTGAGCCGTTTCTGATGTCAAATGTCTAAAAATATTGTGGAGTCCACCTAGGGTCTACCTAGGTGGACTCAAAATACTTATTCTGCCCCAAATTTAACTTTGAAAGTCAGTTACGAGAGAGTATAAAAACAGTTGAAAAAAACCGTTAAAGTGTACTTGTCATCTTGTTTCATAAGAGAATTGTATATTTCAACTATATGAAAGGTAAGTAAAGAGAGAATGGGAGGGGCAAGATCTTACTACTACAATAAGAAAAACAAAAATGGAGGTGAAAAAGGAAGTTGTAAAGAAGTAATAATAACAAACCAAGTTTATTTCTTATATGAAAAGTGGTTTGTTTTTTTACCTCCATTTTTGTTTCTCCTCTTGTAGTGGTAAGATCTTGCCCCTCCCATTCTCTCTTTACTTACCTTTCATATAGTTGAAATATACAATTCTCTTATGAAACAAGATGACAAGTACACTTTAATGGTTTTTTTCAACTGTCTTTACACTCTCTCACAACTGACTTTCAAAGTTAAATTTGGGGCAGAATAAGTACTTTGTAGGTGGACTAGGTAGACTCGGTAGAGTATACCTTCTGCTCAACAGTAAATAGCTTATATCTTCGCAATGTACTAATTAGGTAAAGCTTTTCATCATAATAAATCGTGTTCCTGGGCCTTTTTTGATGCCAAATATCTAAAAATATTTTGGAGTCCACCTGGGGTCTACCTAGGTGGACTGGGTGGACTGGACCTACTAAGTAATTGCTGTGGCAACTCTATAGCAATCAACGTCGTTATATCTGAATTGATTGCTGCTCGCCGTTTGACGCCGGGATCGTCGCAATGTAATAGCTATGAAGTCTTTGTCAATTATTGTTTGCCGTGCAGACACTATTTTTACGAGTTTAATGATCAAGAAATCTTGCATCCCAATATATTTGACAAAAGATGGAAATTGGTGTCAAGTACAAGTATGTAACTTATAATGTCGCAGCTAAAGTCAATATTTTGGTATGGAATTAACAGCTCATATATCACATAGCAAAAGTATCTAAACAACCTGTCATCGAAGAACTTGGAACCGATATCAACGATGATGAAGAAGATGCGTTGGAGCTAGATTATTAAGAGCTTAAAGATCGAATTGACAACTTATTTATCGATGCACAGACGGCTCAACAAAAGCAAGACTTGATATCATGTATACATATGGCTTTAGATCAGTACAAACCAGTACCCATCAAAGATTTAGAGTTACTGACCGCTGTCAAAACCAAAGGACGGCCGAAGGGTGCTATTGGGTCGAGGCTACCATCTTACTTTGAGATTATCGAACAAGATGCGAAAGGAAAAGAAAAATCAGAAAGAAGAAAAAAAACTGTTACTGAAAAAAACGAATCCAACCCAATGGTCAAAAAAAGAAAACTTATAATGATTGAGAACGGTTCTGAAGAGCTTTGGCCAAACAAAAAGTGTAGTATACAGGCTCTACATGATCAAAGGTATAGGCATATATTTGCCTAGTAGTGGTTTAATATATATGAACTTACACCGTTTGCTGTGTAGCTCGACAATACATCCAGATATTCTATTGTCGTACATTACAGACTCGGTCGAGATAAAGCCAGACGGATGGTGTGGGTTCAGAACTTTGTCGTATCTCGAATATAAAAGCAATCAAGATAAATACGCCGACATCAAAAAAAGAATGCGTGAGTACGTGGTGGCTAAGGGAAAAAGCATTTGTTTGTCTCACATCTGTGGTGGCAGCCAGACGGAATATGAAAAACTGGTCAAAAGGATGTCTTATGGTGTCGCCTTTGGTGATATTGAGGCCGACTGTCCCAAGGAGTACTGGTTTGACGGAAGCGTGGATATTCAGTTGGTAGCCAATGCTTTAGAGCGGCTGATTGCTTGCTATACATCTGGTCCATGGGCGAAATATCATCCGCTGTTGCTGACATTGCCATACTCTATACTTTCGGGCAAACGATATAGTCTCCTGCCGTTCGTTATGCATTTCATGAATGGGAACCATTAGGAGCCGGTCTTGCTGCAATCATCTGTTAAAATGCGATGGCCCCCGATATCACAGCGACATAAGCAGCAATAGAACGAGATCAACCTAGGTCACGATCACAAAACGTTTTGGAGGTACCTACATATCAAAAAAACAGTGGAACAAGATTCAACAGCAATCAGCATAGAAAAAAGAAGACAAGCGTCGCCCATTCTGATTTTAGATGAATCTGATTGCGATATTGATATGTGGGGCGATCATCATAGTACCTATAACTTGCCGCTCCGTATCTTTATATTCTAGTAACTCTGAACACATCTGTTATACTATCTAGATCATGGTGCAATAGCATGTCCCCATTGTCAAATACACCTGCTATTACCGTTACCTCCTGCTATACAGAAGCAGTACGATGAATATATACAAAAAGAAGAGAAGCATAAGAAACAAGACGAATGCCGCATTAAAGAACTTTCAACGTCTTGTCGCCGCTGCTTCAATGAAGCACAGATTAAACCCAGACCAGTTCGCTTTACTGAGCAATACAACTTCTGCAGCATTCATAGGAAAGAAATGTTGATCAGACCAGAAGGAATCACCTAAGGTTACCCAGCTCATATCGATTTTGTGACCTTGCCTTTACGTGTAATGAATTATGTACCAGATATACAAGATATCATAGTCAGCAAAACCGAAAGCACATTCAAATCGATAGAAACCGAATTCTACAGCCAATATAGCCGAAGTGTTGCACGATCCATATTCGTACTAATGGCAAGGGCTGAAAAATCTTTAGTAAGTACAAAGCTATCACTCATAAAATAACTTACTAAATCATTGTTTAAAACAGCCTGGTTATATGGACCCCGTGGAATGCAAATCATTATGGATTGTTTGACGAAAGAACTATTGAAATCGAACCACCTGACAGCAGCAAATACAGCCCCGATGCCACCACTTCAGTTTGTTCAGCAGATTCTTGTTCCAGAGATAGCTGCACGACTTATCCAAGAAGATAAGAATGTTTCTTACGACGACGCAGTGGATATCATGAAAAAGAGTGCTAAATTCGGCAGTGCCATCAATCCCACCATAGATTCGGATGAAAGTGAAAGCAGTGATGAATGATTAGAAAAAGCAACACGAATCATAACCCCTTATGCAGTTCTGTACTTTTTTTGGTGTCAAATGTCATTTACCTCATCGTACTCGACGATTTATGCTCTTCTTGTCTCATATTTAAGCTCTTGTGCCTTGTCTCCGGATTAATTGTTCTTTACAATCATATCAAAACCTATTTTCCTGATCCCTTATTTCTTACTATATGTTTTGTTCTTCACCCTCCAAATATTCAACTATTTGGTGTACACATTATTATCATCTTACATTATATATACGTCGAATATTACATTGACCGTCAAAATTTTAACTGAATAGAATTATATGACAGCCCTAGCTCTAGCAAGTTTTAGAACACGAAATACAGGATATGTCTTTGCAGCCAATACCACCGTCATAGATATTAAAATGGTGAAAAAGCTTGGTGCACCGTCTACTCACTTTTCTATAGTCTTAGCTACGTTTTTTTGTGCTTACTTAGAAATCTTCTTGCTTGTGCTTCACTATATTATAGTACTTATGTTGGCACAAATAAGTTGTTTGCTAGCCATTTGGATACACGGTATGTTAACATTCTAAGTTACACGGTATATATCATCATAGTTCTGTCGTACACAGGGTCTTTTAAATTTTGCAAGAGACGGTACGTACGACAACTGCCAAAGAAAATTGTTGTACGCAACGTTAGTTTTTTGTTGTACACAGAGTCTTTCAAACTGCACGAGAGACGGTGCGCACAACAACTGCAGAATACTAAGCTACCAAAAAAAATGTCGTGCATGAGGTCAAGTTTTGTCGTGTGCGTAGTAATTCCTAAAGTATAATACCATAAATGTATAAGCAATGGGATCATCTATAGACTTACTATATAAAAATATATGCTTTTATACTTATTGGAACGAGGAAAAAAAGCTGCATCTGATGGTATATTATTTATATGAAAATAATCAGAATTGGTTGGATAATAGCAAAAACCAGTTTTTCAAAAAACATTTACACTAAAGTTTGGTAAAAGGGGGTTTTAAACTCGTGCCTTCTACAAAAGGTAGGATATAAGGCTAGTGCGTTAGACTACTTCACTAACGCAAAGATTTTGAAAAATTAAGTATACATATCTGCTTTGTAGCCTAGGAAAACGTTTAGCCATTGGGAAAACCAATTACCTATCTATTTCCTTTTTAGGAAGTCACGTGATCTAAGCCACTTAGCAAGCCCCCGGGAAAACGTTTAGCCGTGGGGGAAAGCAATTACCTGTCTATTTCCTTTTTAGGAAGTCACGAGATCTAAGCCACTTAGCAAGCCCCTGGGAAAATGTTTAGCCATCAGGAAAACCAATTAACTGTCTATTTCCTTTTTAGGAAGTCACGTGATCTAAGCCACTTAGCAAGCCCCTGGGAAAACGTTTAGCCATTGGGAAAACCAATTAAATGTCTATTTCCTTTTAGGAAGTCACGTGATCTAAGCCACTTAGTAAGCCACTGAGCCACCGGATAAATTCTTACAGTCACCCCTTGGGAGCTTAGTAAGTGGCTTAGATCATGTGACTTCCTAAAAAGGAAATAGATAGTTAATTGGTTTTCCTGATGGCTAAACATTTTCCCAGCGGCTTGCTAAGTGGCTTAGATCACGTGACTTCCTAAAAAGGAAATAGACAGTTAATTGGTTTTCCCAATGGCTAAACGTTTTCCCAGGGGCTTGCTAAGTGGCTTAGGGTGTTCTCAAAAAGGGCGAACGGCCGTTCGCCCCACCCACGAATAGAAATAATTTTGAAATGCCGAAAAATTATATCCATATGAAGGTAGGTCGAAGCTTCCAAATTGAGCGAATGGTCGTCTCAACAAGGGTGTTCTCAAAAAGGGCGAACGGCCGTTCGCCCCACCCACGAATAGAAATAAATTTAAAATGCCAAAAAATTGTTTCCATATGAAGGTGGGTCGAAGCTTCTAAATTGAGCAAATCGTCGTCTCAACAAATTGTTGAGACGATGCCTCAGTCCAAACTCGAAAAGGAAAATAGCTGTGTCACATCCATGCAATGGCAATCGACTTGAATTTGGAAAACCAGAAAAGATATTTTTTTTCCTATACCTGTTTTTAGTACATCATTATTGCAGTACCAATAATACAGCTAGGTATCGCTGATATGAATGTTTTTAGAAATACAAGTTTATTCTGATCGTGCTTAAAAGATACGAAGAAACACAGAAAAAATAAAGAAACCGCTCTTTTCCAATTTTCTTTTTTTTTCAATGGACAACAACTCCCGTTTTTCACTCATTCAAGCTAATCGCGAGCAGGCTACTCAACGCCGTCGCCGTATCAGTGAACGAAGACGTCGACTGTTTTGGCTTCTTATGACTACTATGGCCGAAGCATCGCTCCGAACATTAGGCTTCCTTCCAGAAATGTATGCTTACATTGGTTCCCCTCTCCATTTTCGCCAAGTTCGTGGTCCCTATCAAGCAAAGCGATCCATGGATTACTGGAGAATCGAGCATAAGAACTTGACGGATGATGACAACCCGCGAAACAGCTACAAGGCTCATTATCGCATGAACAAGGCTACTTTCATTTGGTTAGTGGATATGCTATCTCAAGATCCAGCTTTCCAACGTAGCTCTCCGCGTGCTACTCCACCATACATCCAAATTGCTTGTGTTCTATGGCGCTACGCAAACATGCATCTTGGATACCGTTTGTTTAGTACTCGTTTTGGTTTCTCGCAAGGCTCTTACAGGAACTTCAGCCGGAACTTTATGCAAGCAATGGTGAACATACTCAGAAGGATGATCCGATGGCTGCAGACCCCAGAAGAAGTACAGAAAAATGCAGACGACTTTGCAAAAGTAGTTTTCGAATCGGATCGAACAAGAGCGGTAGCAAGACCCAAATTGCTAAATGTTATTGGGGCTATGGATGGGAAGCTAGTGATTATCCACAAGCCAAGTCATAGTGGGATAAGTTGGATGGATCGCAAAAACCACCATTCAATGAATCTCCTAGCTGTATGCGATGCATAGCAGCGGTTTTTGACTGTTTATGTTGGTGAATCAGGCAACGTTCACAAATCACAATTTCCTTTCGTAATTGTATCCTTGCTAATATATTGTCATGATACAAGGTCGTGCACACGATTCTCGGGTGTTTGCCAATTCGGAACTAGCAAGAGATTTGAAAAATGATCCAGATGCCAAATGTCCAAATGACTCATACATTATTGCAGGTATATAAAGATGATTCATTATGTCTATATAGCAAGTTTATGCTAATTATAGTTTGTATTTAACAGATTCCGCTTATCCTCAACGCCCGTATATTATGACACCTTATCCGAAAAACACACAAGAGCGAGCCAAAAAAGATTTTAATTATGCTTTATCGTCACAGCGTATGGCAATTGAACATGCATTTGGTGCGCTCACTTCGCGTTGGCGATTCCTTAAGCATTACTTGTACCAGCTGAATCCAGTCGATCTCGCCACTACCATCTATGTCTGCTGTATCCTCCACAATATCTGCATCGACCGACCTGGCAACGAACTCCCGGATAACATTGATGATTTTGACCAGGAGCTTAACGATCATCATCTTGTGAGTATTGCCGAAGTTGACGCGCATCGTAGAACAGCCGAAGAAGATGAAGATAGTGGAGATACCGAAACTGCAACAGTAGTAGACATGGAACCAAATACTTCCAGCCTGCTGTCTATCTCTGTCGAACAAGACGACATCTTGACCGACGCTGAAGTACGGCGGCTACGTCAAGCAGGGAACGCCAAACGCGACACACTTAAGGATGAGTTACAAGCACGTCATTCCGGCCGGCGTCAAGCATAATTTGTATCAATAAAACCACAATGATAAGAGTCTTTAAAAACCCAATTTGTTTTAAGTAAATATCACTTATCCGAAATGGTTTGTTGAAGTTAATTCTCGATTTCCAATGCGCGAATTTATTGCGATCGATTGTTTTATTTTCTAGAATCAATAACCTTGCATTGGTTCCACAAAGTATGAATGTGACAAGTCGTTATAGTTTCCACAAGTGTCAATAATTTGTGATATGTTAAGTGATACAAATAATACATTTATTCTTCAGTGTTATTTTGCTCTCTATTATTTTGACTACGGGTGAGTCCTACAAGTGCTGCAATTACATCTGCAATCTGCTCCTCTGCTCTGACCCTTCTTTCTTCTAACTGTCGTTGGCTTTCAGCTCTTCTGTTTTCAAGATCGACCATCGCTTGAAGCTGCTGTTGAAAACGTCGCTCATCGGCCGCTTCGCGCTCTGCGTTGAGTGTACGTTCTTGTTCGGTGAACTGTTCGAAGATGCTGTCAAGTTTTTCAAACAGCTATTCACGGCCCCGCTCATGCGCCTCCAAAAGCTCGCCGCCCAAATCGTTGTTAACTCGTCGTCGCTACGCTGGTGGTTGTTCCGCATCATCTGTGACAGAGTTGCCGGCATTTGCTTCATCATGAGTTCGAACCAGGTTGCCTTGACGATTTGAATCGATTGTTACCGGTGCTATCACACTAGCATCGTCTTGGAGAAACGCCATCATCGCATCGTAGTGAGAGAACCTCTCTTGATTACGTCCTCCCCCATTTCTGGTCTAATTCGTTTCCGCAGTGAGTCTTTGGAAGCGTCGAAGGAGCTTATCCCATTTCTTCTTACAAGCACTTCTGCTACGTCGATGTCCAGAACTGGTATCCTCAATGAACTTATTGTAGATCTTGTCCCACCATTCCCCTTTTTCTTGGTTGCTTCTACCGTTCTTCCAGCGAGTATAATATTCTTCGACAGCGCAGATCAATTCTTCTTCTTCTTCTTCTATCCAGTCAGCAGTCGATTCTTCTTCCCTATCATCACCAGAGCCTACTGTATCGAGGTCAGAACCTTCACTGGCTTCAACCGTTTCTGGTTCTTGCTGTTGCGTGACGGGAGGCGTTGGTCGTACAGGTTGACTACCGTTTCTTGTGTTAAAACCTTGTGTTTCTGGTTCTTGCTGTTGGGTGACAGGAGGTGTTGATCGTACAAGCTGACTACCGTTTCTTCTGTTAAAACCTTACGTAGTAAGAAACCAAATAATAAAATTGTCGCTCATGATAATAAAAGAAGATAAACGAAGTTGATGTGATAAAATAAGAAAGGGATAGATTTCGATGATAATTAGCATTTATTACTTCTTCATCCTGCCTATTTATATAGCCTGACATTCGGTAGGCATTTATAATAAGGAAAGTATTCATTTTATGCTGTTTTGATGGTTAATCGTCTTTTTTTGTTCAATATCTCTTACTACTACTTGGAGATGTGGACGAAAATAGTAATAGCATGGTCCGAACGCCCAGAAAATTGCTCTCAAAATGTCCGTATGGACTATCACAATTTTGGTAATACCTTACTTCTAAATCAGGACCCCATCCGGACGGCCGTTCGCCCTTTTTGAGAACACCCTTAGATCTCGTGACTTCCTAAAAAGGAAATAGACAGGTAATTGACTTCCCCCACGGCTAAACGTTTTCCCGGGGGCTTGCTAAGTGGCTTAGATCACGTGACTTCCTAAAAAGGAAATAGACGGGTAATTGGGTCCCCGACAGCTAAACGTTTTCCTGGACTAAGCAATAGCAGACATATATGCTTTAGTTTTTTCAAAACTTTGCGTTAGTGAAGTGGTCTAACGCACTAGCCTTATGTTCTACTTTTGGTAGAAGGCGCGAGTTTAAATCCCCCTTTTGCCAAACTTTAGTATAAATTTTTTTTGAAAAACTTGTTTTTGCTATGATCTAACCAATTCTGATTATTTTCATATAAATAATATATCATCAGATGCAGCTTTTTTTCCTCGTTCCAATAAGTATAAAAGCATATATTTTTATATAGTAAGTCTATAGATGATCCCATTGCTTATACATTTATAGTATTATACTTTTTAGATATTTAAAGAGCATCTGTAGTAGTATAATATAGAGTAAACTTAAAACTATTTGTTTTATTTGAAGCGAATGAGTATCTGATAAGATATGAGTACTTGATGATAGAAAATATCAGTAGTTGATAGATAAGACTTCAGTAATAAAAATACTTTCATATACCCAAATTTAGATTGTGACTTTTATTTACAGAATAAATAGGAGCTGAATTTGAATTATGTAGCATACATTTATAAGGTATAAATACAATATCTTTTTGAGAATTCTTTTTTTTCTTTAGTCTTCCCAGTTTCCCCACGAGAAAAAAATAAACTAGACCCTTTACACTATTTACATCTACTACATCTACTCTTTCTCCTACCTATATCTAAATACCTTTATTCAAACACTTATACACATATACAACTATATCTCTATACATAAAACAAACTATTACAAGGTATTCTTTTAAAGGAGAGTTAAGTATAAAAGTAAAGGTACTAACTAGTTTATAATAGTATGCCAATCTACAACAATATCCCTACACCTACTAAGCCTTACTTCTTAAGTACTGAGGCCTGTATTCAGTATCTATATGAAGAAGGCATTTTTTACCGTAGTATGAAGTGCCTTAACTATAACCGAGATATGCCTCTTTCTTGGTCTATAGGAGCAAATAGCACTCCCCGATGTACTATCTGTAATTTGGAGCGGACTATTCGGACTCATTCCTTTTTTCAATACCGGAATGTACCTCCACATGTTGTCTTACAAATTGGTTTAGAATTGTTAATTAATACTAGTGCTACTAATATTATTAATAAGACTAAACTAACTTGGGAGACAGTTCGCCAGATAAGATATAATTACTTTCAACTAATTATTGAAGATATAGAGAGTATATTCAAAGGTACACTAGGTCAAAAAAGTGTCCCAATGATTGGGACATTTGGATACTTTCTCTTTTTCCTCTTGATATACTGAACCAATCAATGTGAAACTTGGTATATTAAATGGTGTGAATATGCACAAGCGGACTTCAAAATAATATAATGATGGGCGGAGTATTAAAGGAGTAGGAGCTATTTTCTTTAAAACTATCATTGGGACACTTTTTTGACACTTTCAAAAATCTTCATGTTTTATTAAGGTACAATTAATTTTTAGTATGATGTCTATAATACTTTTGCTTCTATAACTTGCCGCACTCGATTAGGCATAGAGTTACTGTATTTTTGGCACTCTGTTGCATCAATACTATACTAGCATTCACCAATTCTCTGGAAAAGTTCATCTCTATTTGATGCTGGGGTAGGATACTTATTTATAAGCATCCTTTTCAATGTAGACCACATGTTTTCAATTAGATTGAGATCAGGAGACTGTGCAGGCCACTTCATAACTTGGAATGCTTGCTGAGACAGCTAGTCCATAACAACTTTTGACTTATGTTTGGGATCATTATCTTACATAAAGATGGTCTCATCCTTATTCATATTATAGTGGTGTAAGGATTCCATCAGGTCAGACTCCAGAATGGCTAGGTAATCGTTCTTGTCCATATTCTTGTCGCCAATGTCGATATATAGCCAACACCATCCCAGGAAAAGCAGCTCCAGACCATGATTCTTGCTCCATCATTCTTTACTGTCTGTCTAACATAGTTTCTTGTCAGCCTTATATTTGGATCGCGCCATACATAAACGACACCATCACTTCCAAAACGATTGATTCTTGTTTCGTCAGACCAGACCACCTTTTTCCAATCTTCAATAGTCCAGTACTGATGCTCTTTGGCCCACTTAAGTCGCTCCTTTCTGTTTTTCTCACTAATGGCTGGCTTCTTTGGTTTCTTGAAAGCCTTAAGGCCACTTTTACGTAGTACATTTCGAACTGTTTCTGGAGCTACTGTGGTGCCATAGTACTGTTGAATATATTTAGAGCCTTCGGGAGCATTCTTGAGGTTACCAGACTTGAACTCTCTAGCCAAAAGTTTCCTTATATGCTGTCCCAGCTTTGAAGGTCTACCATTCTTAGTGGTTCCTGATATAGTAACAACGTTTTTTCGAATTCGTTGGATAGAGCCTTTGCCTATACCCGTTGCTTTAGCAATTTGACGTATAGATAGCTTCTTCTGAAGGCCTTGGACAACAGACTAGTGCTGGGCAGCTGAAAGAGGTTTCATCTAATGATATCTCATAAGGTTCTGTACTGTAACTTCACCAAAAGTAGAGCAAATGATATATAACTTACATTAAATGAAGCAGAAAAGGTGAAAGAGAAAGGATCAAAACATAAAAAGTGGAGTGTCCTTGTTAAAAATCTTTTTTGTGGCTTGAAATTAAAACTCCTGATAAAGTGTCAAAAAAGTGTCCGAATGATAGCTTTATACAAAATGGCTCATGCTCCTTTAATACTCCGCCCTTCAGTTTTGTTTTCTAAAGTCCGCTTGCATACATGCCCAGCATCTAGTATACAAAGTTCCACTCTGATTGGTCCACTATATCAATAGAAAAGTGAGAAAGTAGTTAAATGTCCCAATCATTGGGATACTTTTTTGACCTATACACCCGGCAAAGGATTTTATAAATTAGAAAATAATTTTGTCTCCGATGGCAAATAACGAATGCTGATTGGCTAATACAGTGCATCCTGAAAAAATGAAGTAGGGAGGCTCCAAAATTTGAGGTTGGGGGTGCGATTTAAGGGAATTAAGGGGGGATTTTGGGTCATCTGATCCATCCCCACTCCTCAAACCACATATCTGTCGCACAATCGCTTCAAATTACTCGAAATTTCGCTAAGTCATCACCCTCTGGTAAACCTGTCAAGCTGCCAGTTTTTTTTTTCGCGAGTATCTTAATTTGCAAACATTGCAATAGTTGCGAGTAGAATGCGGGTTCGAAGAAAATCTTCCCATGAACGTGTTTTGTGTTTGATGTGACATTTTGCTTAAGAGAAGTAAGAATTGAGGAAGAGCATATTTGCATAAGCTGCTCTTTATATATTGTTCTGATTCGCCAAGACGAAGAGGAACAACTCCGATATATTATTAGGCAGCAACACGTACGCGTAATCTGACTCAGCAAGCTTTTCTTCTTGGCTTTTTTCTTCTTGGTCTGGCATGCGTAATCCTCTGAGGCATTGAGCATAGCTTATTCTTAATCTCAGAGACTTCAACACTTCTTGGTATGCATGTTATTACTAATCTCCTTAGATTATTAATATATGATGTTTAACAACTGCTAAATATAAAGGTAATGTGTCAGTGTTAGATGGTTGATTAACAATGTACTAAAAGTATTACATTATTGAAGACGAAATGAGTCAGGTA
>NW_026516899.1:0-31437 GCF_025766255.1 Zychaea mexicana | reverse complement strand
GACAGGAGAAAACAACGTTCTGTTGACGGCAAGGACAGAGCACCCGTAGCAAGTGAAGATGACAAAGAAGCGTAATGTTCGAGTGGCGTAAAGTGAGATGCAGCAAGCGTGACCAGATGGCAATGAAGGACGTTGAAAGATGGAGTAATAGTGAGCAGCAAAAGAACTTTGGTAAAAAAAAAAAGGCAAAGTAAAAAGTAAAGCAGGAAGAAGAGGGAAGAAAAGAAAAAAAAAAGAAGAGCGAAACAGCAGCGGTACCCCCTTGCTTCAGGTATATATACCGTTCTGGGGCCCCGAGCCCATCGGAAGAAGATGCTTTCCCATACATGCAGTGGTGGTGGGTAACCATGACAACCGCGGCTTTACCCCTTTCAACCCTTTTCCCATGCTTCCTTTCTTTCCTTTACTGCTTTTGCTACGCCCTTCCTTTTCCATTACTCCTCCTTTTACTTTTCGCTTCTTCTTGTTTACGCTTCCCTTTTCGTTTTCATGCTGTCACTCCGCTCGACTTGTTCTTTCTTTTTTACGTGTGCTACGTTCTTCCCTTTTCGTTCACTCTTGTCATTTTCCCACCCATTCCCTTTTCGTTTCCGCGTTCCCTTTTCGTTTCCGCGTTCCTTTTTCGTTTCCGCGTTCCCTTTTTGTTCAGTCTTGTCATTTTCCCACCCATTCCGTTTTCGTTCACTGCTTGTCATTTCCCCCCCCCATTCCCTTTTCGTTCACTATTTGTCATTTCCCCCCTTTCCCTTTTCGTTTCTACGTTTTTCTTTTCGTAACCATGGTTCCCTTTTCGTTCACTCTTGTCATTTTCCCACCCATTCCGTTTTCGTTTCTGCGTTCCCTTTTCGTTTCTGCGTTCCCTTTTCGTTTCCGCGTTCCCTTTTTGTTCAGCCTTGTCATTTTCCCACCCATTCCGTTTTCGTTCACTGCTTGTCATTTCCCCCCCCCATTCCCTTTTCGTTCACTATTTGTCATTTCCCCCCGTTCCCTTTTCGTTTCTACGTTTTTCTTTTCGTAACCATGGTTCCCTTTTCGTTTCCGCGTTCCCTTTTTGTTCAATCTTGTCATTCTCCCACCCATTCCTTTTCCGTTACTATGTTCCCTTTTCGTCACCGCGGTTCCCTTTTCGTCACTCTTCCAAAAAGAGTTTGTCATTGTCATTTTGCTTTCCCCTGCTTAAACGTGTCCGACATAGATTTATAATCTCGTGGAAGCGTCCAACTGCACGGCGCTCAGCCGTGTTGGGCTCGCGATTTAGGTGCTGAACGCCATAATGCTGCAAGACGTTCATGTTCTCACTAGCACAACGCTGCAATGCGGCACGAAGAACATCTGGGGCAGTAGAAAGTAGGCGGTTGTTACTCTCGATGTTGATGTTGTTGGATAAGACGCCAAAATATGGCATATCTTGACGTGCACCGAGTTTTTGCACCAGACAGCGGCTGAAACGTTCATCATAGGATCCGGTGGATGAGACAGGACAATGGTGATGACGACGTGTTGCTGCCGCTTTACAGTAGTAGCCACAATGGTTGCATGCGAATCCAGGCTCAGGATCACCAAGTACACCAACGCGAGGAAGCAGTTCGGTGGTAAGATGCTGTGCATACCGGTATTTGTTTGTCACATCAACTCCTTTGGCACCTTGGGCATACAGTAGATTGGTGAATTCTTCTTGCGAGTATTGATTAATACTGGGAGCGAGCATACGATGGGCTGACTGGATATGGCTATATGCTTCAGTCGTTGGAATAAACACATATCGGTTATCGTGGTTCCGGTTGGAACAGAAAAGCAGGCCACTCGTACGGTCAATAATAAGACCCAATCTGCCAATCAAAGCAGCACGCTCTATAAACGTGGTAGCATATATCAGTATGAGCCTTTTTACATACGCCACAGCAACAGCAACATCATTTTTATTTACCATGAGCCATTGGCGCTTCTTCATCGTTGTCAACATCCATTAGTACCGGTTGTTGCTCTGGCGATTGCTGTTGCCGTTCTTGTTGTTCATCAACGTCCATCGCTCCCAGCTGTAGCTCGGGCTGCTGTTGCTGAACCTGTTGCTGGACCACTGCTGGCGCTGCTACTGCGTGTAAAGCTAGATATTGTGGATGTGCGCGGCGGTGGGCAGAACGAGGTTGTTGAGCAGGCAATGTTGGTGACATGGACCGGCTTTCTTGCGGCTATGGTCGACGTGGAGCTCTGTATAATCGCGACTGGCTAACTGTTGCAGGATCAAGAAGGGCATTGCAAGTGTCAACGAAATGGCGATGGAAGTTCAAGACGCCTTCAACATATTGGCATTGCGGGCATGTTACAAAGCCTGGCGCGCCGTCGCCGACCCTGTCCACTACAATAGTAAGCGTTGCTGCACAAACACATATGAGTAACGTTTTCATATTTTTAACGAGTAAGCACAATACAACCCCAACCCCAATATGATGACATACCATAATTGCGCAATGTTACCGTAACTTGCTTTTGGTGAAATTGTTTTCTATGGGTATCCATGCTTGTTTCCACATGCTGTCCACATCTACGGCATACCGCACCAGAGCTACTAGGCTGACCGCTGTTGTTTGTAGGTTGTTCGGGAGGGTTCATGATATAGTGGCTGTTGTTGGATGAAAAAAAAATAATACCGCAGTATAGTAGTGTTTTTATATTGATCACATAATCCTTTCTCTGCCACATCCACATAATTATTTTTATCTCTGTGCTTTATTGCCAAGTTGCGCTACATTGTACTATACGGCCATAAGTGCGCGATAGGAAGTTACATTGTACCTGTTTAATTTACACCACACTACTTTGTGGTTGGAATTGCATTGTCGAGCACGATCTATTTTAAGAACATCACAGATAACAGCCACCCCTACTTTCACATGTGCGCCACAAAAGCTCTTCTTGTCACTCACAACTTACGTAATTCTGCCACATGGCTTTGTGGCTCGTCTTGGCAACTTCTCTGTCGGAATTGTATTGTCGATCACGATCTATTTTAAGAACATGACAGATAACAGCCACCCCCACTTTCACATGTGCGCCACAAAGCTTCTTCTGCTTACAACTCACGTAATTCTGCCACGCCACTTTGTGGCTCGTCTTGGCACACAATACCCCTTTGATTTATTTTTAGTTTTCTCATTCAACAACGCAGACAGGTACCTTGCCACATATCGAGGCTAATACTTGGCAGTAAAGAACATTGTCTCCCTTTATTCTTTTATTGGTTTATATCTTCAAAGCCCGGCATATCGTCTACTGCTATACAAAAGATGCTTGCTCAAAGTGCATGTGCCAACGAGAAATGAAAAACTATATAAAGACGCCGCATTTGCAACAACAAAAGAGCCCCATATACACACCCACTCACATACCTACTTTAACTTCTTTTCAATAACCGCTTTCACTTACGCTTTCACAATGTCCAACTACTACAGCAACACCCACTTTGATTATAACGAAGAAGCTGGTACCTATGCTAATGTCGAGCAACTGACCGATCCAGCCTTCCAGGATGCCCAGCGAACGATTGACCGGTAAATAGATACCAACACTTGCTTTTTTTTTCTGGTTCTTTTTCGTGCCTATTGAATTCGCGTTAACTTGCATAATTTGTGCTTATCATACCTCTTGTTTTTTTTCCTTGTTAGTGAGGAAGCAGAACGAATCCTCTACTGGCTTCGCGATGGTGTCCCAACGGCCATGAATATGTTCCAAGAGACCATGCGGACGGCGACCTTGGCGAGCGGCGATCACCCACCTGAGCCCTCCGTTCTGATCCTGGACGATAACCTTATGTCGATCCAATACCGCACCACCAGGGTCGACCTTTGCAATATCCAGGTTGGTGTCCAAAGCCTCCTTCGTCATTGCCGTACCCACTTGGAGGATCGCGTGTTGCGTGGTTACCGTTTGCAAGTCCCCTTTTCCACCTCCTCTATCCTTGACGAAACACGAAGCGAGGATCCCTCCGTCGACTTCTTTTCGCGTGCTGGCAACGCCACTGCCGATCCCACATACCTGACGGCCTTAATGAACCACCTGGCGATTGAGCACACCAGCGAGTTCGTTACTGGTGTCACTGCTAGTGGCGATCTCGTGTGGAAGTTCGACAGCCTTTTCGCCTGGCTTCAACAAGCACAAGAGCTCGTAATGATCATCATGGTGCTTGTCCACCTTACCAGCGGCCAGCCTGCTCGTGGCGAGGAGCTTGCTGCCACAACGATCCGCTCATCTGCCCGTGGTGCAAGACGTGGTGTCTACTGGTACCGTGAAAAAGTGATGCTCGTGCAATACTACTACAAGCGTCGTTCGCGTGCTACTGGTGACCGATATATTGCTCGATTCCTCACAAAGGAATTGAGTGATATTTTGCTCATGTACCTTGTCCTCGTCCGCCCTTTCGAACGGTATGTATTGTATTCTTGTTTTTTTTGCCAAAGCGCACTTCACAATGTATTGAATTTGCGATGCTGGTTTGCTGATTTGCCCAAATTGTTGAAATTGAATCGTTTGCAGTTTCGCCTTCAAGGAGACTCGCGCTGGTGAGGATGTCCACGTCGGCATAGAAAACTACCAGAACTTTTTGTTCGTGGCCAACGGCAACGTCGTTACAGGTAGTGAGCTCAGTAAGAAGCTATATCGGTACGTATATACATGTCAGCTAAGAAATACCCAACAACAGTGCACATAATTAATTGATATACTTGCCCTTTTTAAACATGCATCAACAGTTTTTTGAAGGACTTTGCTGGAGCTGGACTTGGCCTCCAAGGATACCGCCAAGTAGCCACGTTCTTCATGCGCCATCACTTGCAAAGAAGCAGAGCTTTCTTGGAAAGCCCACAGGAGATCCGTGGTGACCCGGATTCAGACCTGGACAACGATGAAAACGTGGATCTGCCCTCAACGACTGGTGAGCAACGGCAGCACGCCACCGCTCGAGCCGTCGTCCGTGGTGCCCCTTCATTGAACACTGAATTCTTTGATCTGCAGGCTGCACACAGCGGTTCTACGGCCGGCATGTTTTACGCCCGTACTCCCAGCGATTTCCGGTATTTATCATCTGAAGCAATACACGAGTTCGACCTCTGCTCCCGTGAATGGCAGAGCTTGTTGGGTATGTATAATTCTCGTGGATCATATAGACAAAAGAGACAAGTGAATTAATTACGCATTCCCTGATTATGTAGGTATTGCCGACCATGTCACGCCATCCACGCCTCCTCAACAACAATCTCAACAACAACAACCTCAGCAACAGCCTCAACAACAACCTCAACAACAGCAGCCTCTCGCCCTTGCTCCTCCTCTCTCTCAATTACCTAGTCAGGTCAACAGCCTTCTTGCGCAGGCCGCAGAATGGTTCGTTGTTGCCATCCACGAAAAGACCACCCGCGATATCTCACCAATTATCGTATACAAGCGTGAGTTTTTGCCATGATTGTTTTATATTTCGTCTACCTCCGTCTCCTTCTTTCACTGATCTTACCTTTTCTCTTTACAGCCGTCCTCCTTGAACACATCAACGGCTTGCGCCAATTCCTTGACGACGATAATGCCACGTTCCGGTCTCGCGAGCAGGCTTTAGCTTTGCCTCTGATCATGGAGCGCCAGCTCGATCTGCTCGTTGTGCTACCCACAGGCATGGGCAAAAGCGTGCTGTTCTCGGTACCACCACTCCTTGAGCCCGGCATGCTCACCATCGTTGTTGTTCCTTTGGTGGCCTTGACTGGCGATCATGTTCGACGTTTAACCCATGCCAACATATCCACAGCCTTGTGGCAATGTAAGTCTTTTGAACCAACATCTTATTTCAGCACAAATTCTGCAATCATATACTTATCTTTTTCCTATGCTATTATTAGCTGGTCGCGCAACGAACACAAATGCGCAGATCCTGCTTGTCGCGGTCGAGCATGTAGCCACCGCAAACTTTGTCACCTTCTGCTTTGAGCAGCAAAGCCGGATCTCTCGTTTCGTGGTTGATGAGTGCCACTTGGGCCTCACCTGGTTGTCCTTCCGTGTGGCCATGCTAAAGCTTCGAGTCCTTCGGTCCATCCCCGTCCCGCTCCTACTACTTACTGCAACGTTGCCGCCTTCTATGGAAGACGAGGCCCGTATTTTCTACGGGTCTAACTTTGCAACGATTCGTACACCATCCACCTCCCGCCCCAACCTCGCATATTCCTTGCACCCGCAGGAAAACACCATATCAAACCACGCAATCATGACGACGTTAGCCAACGAATTGCTCCATCATCACAGCAATGTCCGCGGTATTGTTTTCTGCACGTCCACTACCAAGGTCAATGACCTACACGAGTTCCTGGTCCAAACCGACCAGTACACAGAGCTCAACGCCTGCAAGTACCACAGCAACCTTGACGACGAAGAAAAGCAAGAACAGCAGGACAGGTGGATGCACCAAACCAGCGGTATCATAGTGGCTACCTCTGGTTTCGGGTTGGGCATCGATGCCCCTGACGTGCGCGTGGTGCTTCACTGGGGATTGCCCTACAGTTTGTTGGACTATGCCCAGCAAACTGGTCGTGCTGGTCGCGACGGGCTACCTTCAACGTGCCAGTTGTACTTCGTGCTGGATCGCGAAGAGAACAGGATCACCAGGATGAAGGACGAGCAAGAAGACCAACTGAAGATCAAGGATGCAGAGGAGCTGGTTACATTTGTCAAGGTACTACACAAGTTTTCAACTTATTAATATATACATACGATCACTTCCCCTTTTAAAAACCGTCATAACTAATATCATATTTCATAGGCCAATAGCTGCATCCGTTTCCAATTACAACAGTACCTTGATGGTACCGCATCTGTCAACTGCCTCGCCGACAACACTTATGAAGACTGTGGCTACTGTTCGGTTTTGCTGGCTGGTCCAGTCCGTCCCCCCCGCCAAGACCGTCGTCAAGTACCAAGGATATCCATGGAACTCGAGGTGGAAACCAGAGAGGACAGTACAGTCGAACCTCCAGCACCACGCACAGGGGTATGCATTCGTCTTTCTCTCTTTACAACAACTTTGTTAGTCTTGAACACGTTTGGCTCATTCCTTTCTCTTTCATTATTAGAACACACCTTCCATCGAATCTGTTGCAGGCCAGCAACAAAGCAACACCATCCACAACACCCACCGTGACTACAACGACAGAGTACTTGAAAAGGCCGAGGACATCTACAGAAGCCAAGTCTGTATTCATTGCGTGCTGGTGTACGGGCAAAGTTGCGGTTACCTGCCAAGGGATTCGTTCGGCCACGACGGCTATTGCTTCAAGGAATTCAAACGTTTTGATGGTTACCATCGCTGTATCAAATACACGTATGTCTCTGCAGTACCGTTCTTTTTACGGATGTATTATAGTTGCATACTTACTTTACTTTTTTTTTCTTTTTCTGGTGTCATAGACCCGGCATGTGCTTCACATGTGGTATTCCATTCCACAACAGCCTTTATCAATGCAGAAGTAGAGGTTGTAACCCGGCAATCGCAAACACGGTGCTTCCTGCTTGTTGGGCAGTCTTCAACACACGCAACCAAGACGCCGACCATGCCCGCTTCCTCGCCGAGAACTGTCCGAACATAGACAGCCGTGCCACCTTCCCAACAACGGACCAGGAGTTTGCAAGCTGGTTATCCAACAAGGATCTCGACAATATTGGCAACGCCATGAAACTGTTTTTACAGATTTTCGAAGAGCTTATTGTGGAGGAAGAGCGACACGCGGACCAACACTAAGCCTTTCTTTCCGTCAGCTCTCCTACCTCTTTTCCCTCTTCTCTTGCCCCCTACATACAAATCTGTCTACAACACACACACACACACACACACACACACATTTCTCTGTCTCTCTATTTTATTTTATTACAACACACACACATATCTTATATATACTCTTTCTCTCTGTCTCTGTCTCTGTCTCTGTCTCTTTATCACTTTTTAGATTTTCTTTTACTAATAGAATAAACGCTTATCACACCCAACGAACCTGATATAAGCAATATCCTGTCGTGATTTATAAAGCCTGTCGTTATTGAGCAATACATACTGCTGAAGAGCCTTTATTGTACGCATAACTGTTGTGTGCTGATTTAGTTGGTATTGAGCAGGTCTTGTCGAAATGTTGTGTTCATCATCTACCGCAATTACGAAAAGTTGTTTTGGCAAGTGGTAGAGCTGTTGCCTCCCATTTTCCCCCAAGCACACTCCGTTGTCAGCACCACATTTTATTGGCCGAATCCCGTTGTCATCGGTCGCCACTTGAAAAAGTTTGTGGATTTCACACTGTTTTTGCCCAATAAAAGACGCCAATGGCACCGGAAGCACTATTTCTCCGAGCACTCCTGCTGAACATGCAGCTCAAGTAGATATAATGCAACAGATGACAAGTTTATTTGGCAGTGTGGTGCCCATGATGATGATAATGTGGTGGTGATTTGATGATGACGAGGATGACGATAGTAGTAAAGAGACAGAGAATAACAGTAGAGGATCGCAAAAAACGTCGTTCTTTTTGGTGGGTGCTAATTTATTTCTTTTGTTGCCTGGTGTATAATAGAATCGCATATCCATCCCTGTTCCTGTCCCTACTCCTTCCAAAATCATCGCAGAGACATGCACCAGCAATCGTCGTATTCAGAAGAAGCTGCGCGTTCGATTGGTGGTTGTTGTGTGCGATTTGAACCAGTGGGTCGTAAGATCGTCATCGTTTTTGTGAATGCTGCTATTATTTTTGCCAGTAGAGTATAATACAATCGCACACCCATCTCCGTTCCTGCTGTTACTCCTTCCAAAATCATCGCAGAGACATGCAACAACAATCGTCGTGTTCAGGAGAAGTTGCGCGTTCTATTGGTGGTCGTCGTGTACAATTCGAATCCGTGGATCATGAGACCGTCGTCGTCATCGTGGTTGTTACTGTTATTTTTGCTGCTCTATATGTTGCTGTATATAAAATAGCACCGCCATTGTCCATCTTGGCTATACATTGTACAGGAAATCAGTAAACAAAAACAGAAAAAACACACACAAGGACTGAGGACAAGAGATGAGTTTCATTCGAGATGCTTTATTGGTGTTGAAAGGAAAAAGTGCGAGATGTGTAAAATTCGAGTGTTGAGATTAGAGAAAGCGTACAAGACGAATGTTGCTTGCGTGAAGAAGATAGGACGAGTGTAGTTCGAGTGGTGTTCAAAAGGAACGTCAGATGCGGCAAAGCTGGATTCCGACGGAGCGTGTGCAAGATGGCAATTCGAGTGTTGAAATGGCGGTGAGCAGTAAGTAATAAAATAATACAAAGAAGTGAAAGAGCGAAAGAGATGCAGAAGCTACCTTTCATATAAAAAAATTTTTCTTTGAGGAGCGCTGCACCTTGAAAGGGACTTTACCCAAACACGGTGCTCAAGACCATGGATGCCATCACCTTTTCGCCTTGCCTTGTCGTTTCCTCACGTTCCTTCTGCCTTTCCCATCCGTTCATGCTTGTAATCAACACTTCTTTACAGCAAAATATTGGTCACTGCCATTCACGTTATCTACTAATATGTGTCCGACACAGGTTAATTATCTCTCTAGTACAGGTACACATACATCAGCACTCAAGAAGTAGATAAAATAGCCAACAATAAAACAATCCAAAATAAGAGGTGGTGGAGAAGAAGAAGAGAGTCCCATATACATCCAAGCTCATCAATTGGAAACTCTAAACCCAGAACCTTAGTAAACCCGGACCAGGACTTGCGCGTTCGACTAAACCCGCTCGCTCACTGGCGTTCGCTGCCAGGCCCCTAAACCCGTTGCGCTTAATACCCTTCTTTTCAGCCTACTGAGTGTCTTAATGCCCCACGATGTCCTATGTTCATCAGTAGCGTAGCTGCTTGAAATCATGACAATGTACTGAGATCTGTTGGATCGCGTGAATAAAAGAATTTGCATCTGTGTCTGTCGTAGGAAGAAGCCTGGATAACAGCGAAAATGCTGCTGTTTCCTTTTTTTTAACAAACATCCAGCTCCACAATAAGCTTCAACGACGACGTGTTGATGCTGATGCTCTCTTTTCAGTTGCAGTTTCCATTTTCAACTGGGCAAACCAGTGTCTCTTACACAGAAAATCGACAATCCGGTCATTTTATTCCGTTGCAATCAAATAGCGTCTTTGCGTCCAAAGACAAATTACAGCAGAAAGCTGTATAGACTGTAGGTATACAACTCATCAGCTTCCACTGACTGGATTTTCATATACGAACATGCATCAGAACCGCAGATGCCACATTTACTAATGCGTTTTTAAGCTTAAAGCACATGGAGCTCTTTTGTATTTCACACGACAACAGAATCTCATTTCATGAAATACCAGTTTATTAAAGCATGCTAATACTATACACTCAAAAAATGCTATTGCTTCCTTACCTGCATATTGCCGTTGCTTTCCACGGAGCCATCGAAGAATATAGCTTTACTGTCATTATATTCATGGTATCCTTCTCATCCTTACCTATGTGATAATGGGATATCGCCATGCCTGGATCCTTGTAGCGATCCTCATTTGCTTCAGGCCGCTCTTGATCTATAATAATATACACGCTCTTTTTCACTGCTGTTCCTCATCGGCAAGATATGCTACGGACACCACACTAACATCGTCGCGTTCGTCCGTGCGTCCTTATTTTGCCATGCTAAGCGGTTCGTTATTTGGAGTACTCGATGGTGAGATATGGCCGTGCACGAATCGCTCCTTTTTAGCTGACTTTGGTGTATATATATATATGATCCACTATAAAGTACACGTGTAGCGTTTCTGGCTGTTGCTCGTCGACACGACATGGTAGAGACACCAGACCAACATCGTCGCCTTTGTCTGCTCGTCCTTATTCTGGCACACTAAACTGCTCGTTATTTGGAGTACTCGATGGTGAGATATGGCCGTGCGCGAATCGCTCTTTTTTTTGGCTGACTTTGGTGTATATATATATGATCCACTATAAAGTGCACGTGTACCGTTCCTAGTTGTTGCTCGTCGACATGGTATGGTAGAGACACCAAACCACCAGCGTCACGTTCGCCTGCTCGTCCTTATTCTGGCACACTAAGCGGTTCGTTATTTGGAGTACTGGATGGCGAGATATCGTCGTGCGGGTATCGCTCCTTCTTTTTAGCCGACTTTGGTGTATATATATAGAATACACTATAAGTGTACGTGTAGCGTTTCTGGCTGTTGTCGTCGACATGGTATGGTAGAGGCACCAGACCACCAGCGGCACGTTTGTCTGCTCGTCCTGATTCTGGCACACTAAGCAGTTCGTTTTTTGGAGTACTTGATGGTGAGATACAGCCGTGCGGGAATCGCTCCTTTTTTTAGCTGACTTTGGTGTATATGAATATGATCCACTATAAAGTGCACGTGTAGCGTTTCTGGCTGTTGCTCGTCGACATGGTATGGTAAAGACACTAGATTAATATCGTCACGTTTGTCAGCTCGTCCTGATTCTACTGCACTAAACAGTTCGTTATTTGGAGTACTGGATGATGAGATATAGCCGTGCGGGTATCGCTCCTTATTTTTAGCTGACTTTGGTGTATATATATATGATCCACTATAAAATGCACGTGTAGCGTTCCTGGCTGTTGCTCGTCGTCATGACATGGTAGAGACGCCAAACCACAAGCGGCACGTTCGTCAGCTCGTCCTTATTCTGGCACACTAAGCGGTTTGTTATTTGGGGTACTCGATGATGCGATATGGCCGTGCGAGAATTGCTGCTTTTTTTGATTTTGCCAGTTTGCTTGTTAGAAAAAAGAATAAACACGTACCGCCAGGGCTGATGCTCCTTGAAGAAAGCTAATCGCATATATTCGACGTTGTCCTTTCTTTATTCGCATGCTCGTATAGCGTATACAAAAAAAGCGGCCTGTACTGTATAGACTGGTGCAAGTTTTGCTGTCTGTGTGCTGTGGTCATACTTCAATGTGGCACGTCGTTCGTATGGTAATTAACTTTGACTGTTGTCGTGAGATGCAGTAACTTCCGTTTGTTGTAACGTTTGTTGCTGTAGTGCTGCTGTTGCTACTGGAGTACGTTGCTGTCCTCTTCAAGTGGCTAATAGTTTCAGCAATTGCTACTAGTAAAAGAGATTAAACCATTCGCCATCCCAATGCCACAGCTCTTCCAGCATATAAACATCCCTTAAGCTAGATACCTTTTTTTGCAAGCGCCCTTGCTTCAATATGTATAGAATAAAAAGCGGCAGTAAACGAGTGTGCTGAAGAGTAAAAAAAATAAATGATAAAAGAAGTGGAGCTGGCTCCCCTGCTATTTTTCTGTCTTGCTCACCACTTTCCACCAATTACATTGGCCGAATCCCGTTGTCATTCCGTTGTCATCGGTCGCCACTTTAAAAATCCCGTTGTCATTCCGTTGTCATCGGTCGCCACATCAAAAATCCCGTTGTCATTCCGTTGTCATCGGTCGCCACTTCAAAAATCCCGTTGTCATTCCGTTGTCATCGGTCGCCACTTCAAAAATCCCGTTGTCATTCCGTTGTCATCGATCGCCACTTGAAAAAGTTTGTGGAAATCACACTGTTTTTGCCCAATAAAAACGCCAATGGCGCCGGAAGCACCATTTCTCCGAGCACTCCTGCTGAACATAGCTCAAGTAGATATAACGCAACAGATGACAAGACAAATTTACTTTTGCGGCAGTGTGGTGCCCATGATGATGATAATGTGGTGGTGATTTGATGATGACGAGGATGACGATAGTAGTAAAGAGACAGAGAATAACAGTAGAGGATCGCAAAAAACGTCGTTCTTTTTGGTGGGTGCTAATTTATTTCTTTTGTTGCCTGGTGTATAATAGAATCGCATATCCATCCCTGTTCCTGTCCCTACTCCTTCAAAAACCATCGCAGAGACATGCTACAACAAATGTCGTGTTCGACAGACGCTGCTCGTTCTATTGGTGGTCGTTGTGTACAATTCGAATCAGTGGATCGAGAGACCGTCGTCGTCTTCGTGGTTGTTACTTTTATTTTTGCCAGTAGAGTGTAATACAATTGCATATCCACCGACTGTTCCTGCTGCCACTCCTTTAAAAACCATCGCAGAGACATGCTACAACAATTGTCGTGTTCGGAAGACGCTGCTCGTTCGATTGGTGGTCGTTGTGTACAATTCGAATCCATGGTTCGTGAGACCGTCGTCGTCTTCGTGGTTGTTACTTTTATTTTTGCCAGTAGGGTGTAATACAATCGCATATCCACCGACTGTTCCTGCTGTCACTCCTTCAAAAACAATCGCAGAGACATGCCACTACGACCGTCGTGTTCGGAAGAAGCTGCTCGTTCGACTGGTTGTCGTTGTATGCTATTTATTTGAATCAGTGGATCGTGAGACCGTCGTCGCTTTGTGTGGTTATTGCTGTTATTTTTGTTGTTGTACATGAAATAGCACCGCCATTCTCCATCGTGGCTATACAATGTACAGGAAATCATTAACACAAGAAACAAAAGTACACACACAAGGCCGCACAGAACGTTCACGAGCAAAAAGACGGCTAGCCTTTACCTCTTTTCCTTGTAAATTTACACCAGATTCAAACAGTAATCGTTGGAGCGAGTCCAATTCCTATAGAAACAAAATCCGTCAACACAATTCTGCTCCATCTACTAATTAAAACATGGCCGCCCTCCCCAATGCCAGAATGTTCTTCAGCGAGGTCGTCATAAGATGTGTTACCTTTTTTTTTTGAAACCGTCTTCGCTATTACATTAAAAAAAAGAGTACAGTAAAGTATTTTTTGTGGTAGAGAAAAAAAAAGTGGAGCGCCCTTTGCTGTTCCCCAGTAGATTCGCCATTTTCCACCAATTACATTGCCCAAATCCCGTTGTCATTCCGTTGTCATCAGTCGCCACTTGAAATAAATTTCCGTTGTCATCGTTGTCATCATTTTCGCCGTGGCGACCAGGTCGCCACGCCGAAAATGATTCTAGTGAGCATGCAACCTCTCCCCAGTGTATTGCTCATATTGGTCAATGTTTCCGTTGTTTTGGTGACCACTATGTATCGAATCCTGCATGTGTCAAGCCAGTAAGGGATGGCTTCTGTAAGAAATGCCTTGTGCCCAATCAGTGGAACCAAACCATCTTCCATGATGGTAACTGGTCAAACTGCAGTGGTACGTATGAGGACCTCTTATACCGTCTCTGCTGGGCAGCCTATCGGCGTAAGCCCCAATTTATCCGCCAAGCTGGCTACAACAAAAACCACCTTACGGCAATCGAATTACAACAAGACTTTGCCTATTGGCTTATAGCTGCTGGCCCCCACACATATCCAAATAATGCCATGCATCTAGGCCATATAATTTTATCACACTTCTTCATCACATAGAACCTTTACCTCTCTTCTCCTCTCTTCTCTCCTCTTTTCGATTTTTTATATATACAATTATTATATCTTCTTCTCTGCTCCCCTTTTTATCTTTTATATTAGATCTCTCTTGCCTCTTTTATCTTGTATCCCTTTCTCTCTTTTTGACTCTTATCCCTTTCTATTCTTATATTCTCAAATATATTTTACTTATCAAATGGATTTATACTTTATAAAAAAAAGTTGGGGTAGACCTAGGTCTACTAGGCATACTTAGTTGAGATTACCCTTTGCTAAATATTAAATGGCTTCCATCTCTACAACGTATTAATGAAGTAGGATATTTTATCATAATAAATCGTGTTCCTGGACCATTTCTTTATCCAAAGATCAAATAAAAATTGTGAGTATACCTGGGGTATACCTGGGGTATACTAGGCATACTTGGTATAGATTTCCTTTGCCAATAATAAATGGCTTATATCTCCACAACCTATTAATTGAGTCGGACTTTTCATTATAATAAATCGTGTTCCTGGACCATTTCTTTATCCAAACATTAAATAAAAATTATGAGTATACCTGGGGTATACCTGGGGTATACTGGGCATACTTAGTACGGATTGCCTTTGCTCAATATTAAATGGCTTATATCTCTACAACTTATTAATGAAGTAGGACTTTTCATCATAATAAATCGTGTTCCTAGACCGTTTTTCTATCCAAATATCAAATACCAATTTTGCGTATACCTGGGGTATACCTGGGGTATACTAGGCATACTTACTAGAGATTACCCTTTGCTCAATAGTAAATGGCTTATATCTCCACAACCTATTAATGAAGTCGGACTTTTCATCATAATAAATCGTGTTCATGGACTGTTTTTCTATCTAAATATCAAATAAAAAGTTTGAGTATACCTGGGGTATACCTGGGTATACTAGGTATACTCCACCTACTAAGTAATCGCTGTGGCAATTCTATAAAAAAAAAACTGTTACTGAAAAAAACGAATCCAACCCAATGGTCAAAAAAAGAAAACTTACAATGATTGAGAACGGTTCTGAAGAGCTTTGGCCAAACAAAAAGTGTAGTATACAGGCTCTACATGATCAAAGGTATAGGCATATATTTGCCTAGTAGTGGTTTAATATATATGAACTTACACCGTTTGCTGTGTAGCTCGACAATACATCCAGATATTCTATTGTCGTACATTACAGACTCGGTCGAGATAAAGCCGGACGGATGGTGTAGGTTCAGAACTTTGTCGTATCTCGAATATAAAAGCAATCAAGATAAATACGCCGACATCAAAAAAAGAATGCATGAGTACATGGTGGCTAAGGGAAAAAGCATTTGTTTATCTTACATCTGTGGTGGCAGCCAGACGGAATATGAAAAACTGGTCAAAAGGATGTCTTATGGTGTCGCCTTTGGTGATATTGAGGCCGACTGTCCCAAGGAGTACTGGTTTGACGGAAGCGTGGATATTTAGTTGGTAGCCAATGCTTTGGAGCGGCTGATTGCTTGCTATACATCTGGTCTATGGGCGAAATATCATCCGCCGTTGCTGACATTGCCATACTCTGTACTTTCGGGCAAACGATATAGTCTCCTGCCGTTCGTTATGCATTTCATGAATGGGAACCATTAGGAGCCGGTCTTGCTGCGATCATCTGTTAAAATGCAATGGCCCCCGATATCACAGCGACATAAGCAGCAATAGAACGAGATCAACCTAGGTCACGATCACAAAACGTTTTGGAGGTACCTGCATATTAAAAAAACAGTGGATCAAGATTCAACAGCAATCAGCATAGAAAAAAGAAGACAAGCGTCGCCCATTCTGATTTTAGATGAATCTGATTGCGATATTGATATGTGGGGCGATCATCATGGTACCTATAACTTGCCGCTCCGTATCTTTGTATTCTAGTAACTCTGAACACATCTATTATACTATCTAGATCATGGTGCAATAGCATGTCCCCATTGTCAAACACACCTGCTATTACCGTTACCTCCTGCTATACAGAAGCAGTACGATGAATATATACAAAAAGAGGAGAAGCATAAGAAATAAGACGAACGCCGCATTAAAGAACTTTCAACGTCTCGTCGCCGCTGCTTCGATGAAGCACAGATTAAACCCAGACCAGTTCGCTTTACTGAGCAATACAACTTCTGCAGCATTCATAGGAAAGAAATGTTGATCAGACCAGAAGGAATCGCCTAAGGTTACCCAGCTCATATCGATTTTGCGACCTTGCCTTTACGTGTAATGAATTATGTACCAGTTATACAAGATATCATAGTCAGCAAAACCGAAAGCACATTCAAATCGATAGAAACCGAATTCTACAGCCAATATAGCCGAAGTGTTGCACGATCCATATTCGTACGAATGGCAAGGGCTGAAAAATCTTTAGTAAGTACAAAGCTATCACTCATAAAATAACTTACTAAATCTTTGTTTAAAACAGCCTGGTTATATGGACCCCGTGGAATGCAAATCATTATGGATTGTTTGACGAAAGAACTATTGAAATCGAACCACCTGACAGCAGCAAATACAGCCCCGATGCCACCACTTCAGTTTGTTCAGCAGATTCTTGTTCGGGAGATAGCTGCACGACTTATCCAAGAAGATAAGAATGTTTCTTACGACGACGCAGTAGATATCATGAAAAAGAGTGCTAAATTCAGCAGTGCCATCAATCCCACCATGGATTCGGATGAAAGTGAAAGCAGTGATGAATGATTATAAAAAGCAACACGAATCATAACCCCTTATGCAGTTCTGCACTTTTTTTTGTATCAAATGTCGTTTACCTTATTGTACTCGACGATTTATGCTCTTCTTGTCTCATATTTAAGCTCTTGTGCCTTGTCTCCGGATTAATTGTTCTTTACAATCATATCAAAACCTATTTTCCTGATCCCTTATTTCTTACTACATGTTTTGTTCTTCACCCTCCAAATATTCAACTATTTGGTGTACACATTATTATTATCTTACATTATATATACGTCGAATATTACATTGACCGTCAAAATTTTAACTGAATAGAATTATATGACAGCCCTAGCTCTAGCAAGTTTTAGAACACGAAATACAGGATATGTCTTTGCAGCCAATACCACCGTCATAGATATTAAAATGGTGAAAAAGCTTGGTGCACCGTCTACTCACTTTTCTATAGTCTTAGCTACGTTTTTTTGTGCTTACTTAGAAATCTTCTTGCTTGTGCTTCACTATATTATAGTACTTATGTTGGCACAAATAAGTTGTTTGCTAGCCATTTGGATACACGGTATGTTAACATTCCAAGTTACACGGTATATATCATCATAGTTCTGTCGTACACAGGGTCTTTTAAATTGTGCAAGAGACGGTACGTACGACAACTGCCAAAGAAAATTGTCGTATGCAACGTTAGTTTTTTGTTGTACACAGAGTCTTTCAAACTGCACGAGAGACGGTGCGCACAACAACTGCAGAATACTAAGCTACCAAAAAAAATGTCGTGCATGAGGTCAAGTTTTGTCGTGTGCGCAGTAATTCCTAAAGTATAATACTATAAATGTATAAGCAATGGGATCATCTATAGACTTACTATATAAAAATATATGCTTTTATACTTATTGGAACGAGGAAAAATAGCTGCATCTGATGGTATATTATTTATATGAAAATAATCAGAATTGGTTGGATAATAGTAAAAACCAGTTTTTCAAAAAACATTTACACTAAAGTTTGGTAAAAGGGGGTTTTAAACTCGTGCCTTCTACAAAAGGTAGGATATAAGGCTAGTGCGTTAGACCACTTCACCAACGCAAAGATTTTGAAAAATTAAGTATACATATCTGCTTTTGCTGTAGCCCAGGAAAACGTTTAGCCGTCGGGAAAACCAATTACCTATCTATTTCCTTTTTAGGAAGTCACGTGATCTAAGCCACTTAGCAAGCCCCCGGGAAAACGTTTAGCCGTGGGGGAAGTCAATTACCTGTCTATTTCCTTTTTAGGAAGTTATGAGATCTAAGCCACTTAGGGTACTCTCAGGTTGCTCTCATTTCGCTCCGAACAGAGAACCCAAAACAGTTTTGCAAAAATTTAAAGTCCTCTCTACTCGGATCGAGATAAAGGCGCAACGCGCCGAGAAACTTCCTTTTCTGTACATACCCCGAGGTGTTGCATGAATAACAACGCGATTGCGAATAATAGCTGATGGTGGAATATCGTTCATTTTTTGATAAAAGCAGATAGAATAGATGGAAAATAGAGGTGTATTTTTCTTTCAATCTTTTATTATTCATGAAGTGACAGTTTCCTTTTATATCGATCCGAGCGAGCCACCACGGAGGCCTTCCCATCGGAGAAGCCGTTACCAAAATTGGAGGCCTCCGAGAAGCCCTCTTTTGGAAGGAAAACGGAAAATTTATTTTCCATTACTACATTGGGGTATGGTGTTCTCTGTTCGGAGCGAAATGAGAGCAACCTCAAGCAACGTGAGTCAACGTCGACACATAATTCTTAGAATGGAAATTCGGAAGAAATAAAAAAAAATTTGTATCCCGCTGTGAAACCATAGCTAATTCCAAATGTGCGTGTGTCGACCCATTTGCTTGAGAGATCACAGTTGCTAAAACGGGTAATGATAGCGGATATCAACGATAAGTGATAACTGATGCGAGTTTCCCCTAGATATGACCATCAATTATACTTCAAAAAGGGTTCTGATTTCTTTGCCGATGTATAACTGACAGCTACGGTTGTATCCGGCAGCATGATAGATGTAACTGTGAATATTGATAGAAAACTAAAACACCAGTTGCAAAAAAAGCGGCAGATAGTCTATTATTGCATGATGGAGATAGGTGAAGATCCTATCATGAAGGTGAAGATACTATGATTTGCGTTTGCAATCCTAACAGCTTATGAAAACTGTATATGTAATTCTCCCGCAAGCGATTCGGGTATATATAAAAGTAAGGTACGTTCAGTAGGAAGATGAGTAATTAACTTTTTTTTTCAAAATGTCATCCCAAGAACAAACACCTTGTGAACTCTCAATTGTTATCGTTAATCCTGGTGGTGCAGGTCGTGGCAGTGGCTCTGGAAGTCGTGGCGGTCGTGGTCATGGCAGTCGTAGCGGTCGTAGTAGTCGTGGCGGTCGTGGTGGTCATAGTAATAGTAGCGACAATCGAAGCAGCACTCCTGTTGTTCAAGCCAATAACCAGTCCAACAGCAACATGCAAAGCAATGAAAGCAACAACGACACCACCGCATCCTAATCTTCTGTCCCGACACAAAGCTCCCCTGAACATTGGATTGAGGCTGAAGAAAGGGCTTTGCTAACAATTCCCTTATTCCGGCACAAAAATAAGAGTTGGTAGTTCCCCCCCTCAAATTTTTTGAAGTTTAAGGTCAGCCACCAGAGACACTGTACTGGGCAGCAGAGGGGCATTTGACAAAGTACTTATTCTACCCCAAATTTAACTTTGAAAGTCAGTTACGAGAGAGTGTAAAGACAGTTGAAAAAAACATTAAAGTGTACTTGTCATCTTGTTTCATAAGAGAATTGTATATTTCAACCATATGAAAGGTAAGTAAAGAGAGAATGGGAGAGGCAAGATCTTACTACTACAATAAGAAAAACAAAAATGGAGGTAAAAAACAAACCACTTTTCATATAAGAAATAAACTTGGTTTGTTATTATTACTTCTTTACAACTTCCTTTTTCACCTCCATTTTTGTTTCTCCTCTTGTAGTAGTAAGATCTTGCCCCTCCCATTCTCTCTTTACTTACCTTTCATATAGTTGAAATATACAATTCTCTTATGAAACAAGATGACAAGTACACTTTAATGTTTTTTTCAACTGTCTTTACACTCTCTCGCAACTGACTTTCAAAGTTAAATTTGGGGTAGAATAAGTACTTTGTCAAATGCCCCTCTGCTGCCCAGTACAGAGTCTCTGGCGGCTGACCTTAAAATTCAAAAAAAAATGAGGGGGGGAACTACCAACTCTTATTTTTATGCTGGAATAAGGGTATTGCTTTGCTAACCGCAGTCTCTAAGCATTATGATGAGCTTACGCATCCAAGAGACAACAATCATTGCAGCCGTACATGGGATGCAATCATTGAAGATTTCAAGAAAGAGTGTACACCTCTAGCATCACCAATTGTTACTGATGGCACTCAAGAAAGCGAACAGTCTTTGGATGAGCAGCAGCCAGCACCTTCGTCTCTTGTCGTCGAGCCGAGCAGTATTTCGAGCGACGATCAAGCAACGTCATTAGCAGCAGCAGCAACAGCAGCAACAGATCCATCGGCTTCCGACCTCACGAATGATAACAGTACTGTCGAAACTTTCGGTAATGTACGAACTAAGCGCGCCATCAAAACCAAGTGGGAAAGAATGTGCAGTCGTTACCATTCGTGCTTTACCGAACGCCATCGGTAGACTGGAGGGTCCGGTGACATAGACGACTGGTATTTATATGATGACATGCATGCGTTACTGAAGGATGACCCGAGGTTCAATCGTGAATTCCAGTTCGATTCTTTCTGAGGCATTCGTCGTCGCGCCGATACATAAACAGCAACCGACAGCACGCTGCAGCCATCCGCAAGACGTAGACGATTGACTCCTGCAGAATTGCGGCATGAAGATGTGCTTGAGCGGATCGATGCCGCCAACCAGCAGAGCGAGGAAGCGAGGTCACAGCTGATCGAGCTACTCGATCAGCAACATAAGGAAATCCTTGAAGCTCAAGAAAGGCGCCACTAGCAACAGCAACACACACAACAGAGCTTTTTAGATTTAATGAAGCAACTTATTGACAAGATGTAGAATCTTTTTTGTTTGATTTTTTATTTTAAATTCAATAAAGTTTTTTTTCCTTCGGGTTTTTTTTATATAATCAAGTGCCTCAAAAGATAACTAGTTATGAAGACATATTTATTTTCTATCTGCGTCTATAATGGCGATTATATTGACGGAAGCTCTTACGATCGCTACGCCGATTCTCGTACAAGTACTGTACTAGTTCATTACGTTTCCGCATACCTTCATTTCGCAGTTGCGTAGTGGTACAGCGCGCACCACGACCTCTGTCATTGATAGAGTCAGAAACTTCGAGTGGCTCTAGAAGCAAATCATCAGCTATCGGATTAGGTACAAATGTGCTTTCGGCATGAAGATCGTCGTGATCAATACATAAATTATGCAGAATACAGCAAGCAACAATTGTCATCGTCATTGATTCTACATCCAGCAAATACAGCTCGTTACGTAGAAAACGCCATCTGCACACCAATTGGCCAAATGCCTGTTTAATAACGTTACGCATTCTCGAATGAATATAATTGAAATGCGCGTTGTCACTGTGGCAGGGTGCTTGAGCATCAGGAAATGGTGTTATCAACTACAGGAGCAAAGGGTATGCCGAATTTACAAACAAAAAATGGAATGTCAGAAATATGTACCGTGATTTCAACGATGGTCTATGCTAAACAATTTGTTCTTTACCTCCAAGTATAAATGTTCCATTTGGGCACACGGATTCTGGGTTAGCAAGACGTTCGTCATAAAAAGCAGTAGCTTGAAAGGCTCTTGAATCGTGATTTTGGCCTATGGTATAAAAGTCGTATATATTAGCCAAGAAAGCAACTAAAATAATTACATTAACATGTCATGCCTTACCGCTCTGCCCTGCATGGATGTAGGTGAATCGCTTTTCTGAATCATAAATGGCAACCATGTTCAACGAGTAGTTGTTTTTTCTGTCGACAAAGCGATCGCCACTGTCACCTGGCTTGAAGATTCGAACGAGCTTCCCATCCAAAGCACCGAGTACATTTGGGAGGTGAGTAGGTCCAACTTCAAATATTGGTCCAAGCTCTCCATATTGAAACCCTTCAACGGTTGCCTTGATAGCTTCATTTCTGGTCGGCCATCGGATTATACCACCTTGACAGTCGGCCATTGCCTCCAAAAATCGCTTGGTAAAATTTCTGTAGGATCCATGTGATGTACCAAGCAAAGTTTCGGCCATACGGTAACTGACATGAGCATTGGCAAATCTCTAGATTATTAGGCCGACTTAGATGAACACAGGTGTGGCGTTTTGTGCCGTAAATTGATACAATCGATGTTGCGACAACATATTTACGAGGGCATTGAAAGTGGCTGGTTTCATACGATAATGCGATTTGAATCCACCTGGTCCATCTGTATCCGGAAGAGCTGGATGCGTAACTTCCCAGTATGTCGTATTTTTAACACGATTGACGCGTTGCATAACACGGAAATGTAGCGGTGATGATACAGCTGACATGATATGATCAAGAGAAAAAATGGTTCGGTACATTGGCAAAACAGTGTTGATCATGGAGAGTTGGTTGATATCATCGTCGTCATTATTCGCAAGAAAAAAAAAGATGTAGCCTTCAATCAAAAGAAGTAGGATGCTGATGATCGTTCTTCTGTGGACAATTTCTTGCTGGGAATCCATAATAATAGACAGAAGGTAGGATGAAGGATATAAAAAGTACGAATAAAAGTTGAGTGGAACAAAACAAGAAGTATTACTCAAAGTCGCTGCATATATAGAAGATATTTTCTTATCGGTAATGTTCTTATCATTTCATGATATGTAGAACTATGGAATCAGTTCCGTCTAAATAACAAGTTGGTATATCTAATGTTATGTAAAATGGTATACTTGACCCTCCTAGGTATTACTTGATAGATAATTAAATATCAAAGTAATATTTTCTCAGTCGCATGGATGTGTAACAAAAATCTGAGACGATATCCTTTTTGGGAGTGCTGTGTCAACCAAGGGGTCGACACGGCAGTTTTGCTCTTCATTTCCTTATCAAGGATATGATATAAATTACACAAAAAAATCCTGTGTTCATTGTATCACTTTTATTCGACTCCCGAACAACGCGCTATTACTATTTCTAGGGTGTGTCGACGTTGACTCACGTTGCTTGAGAGTACCCTAAAGCATATATGTCTGCTGTTGCTTAGTCCGGGAAAACGATTAGCCATCGGGAAAACCAATTAACTGTCTATTTCCTTTTTAGGAAGTCATGTGATCTAAGCCACTTAGCAAGCCCCTAGGAAAACGTTTAGCCATCGGGAAAACCAATTAACTGTCTATTTCCTTTTTGGGAAGTCACGTGATCTAAGCTACTTAGCAAGCCCCTGGGAAAATGTTTAGCCGTTGGGAAAACCAATTAACTATCTATTTCCTTTTTAGGAAGTCACGTGATCTAAGCCACTTAGTAAGCCACTTAGTAAGCCACTGAGCCACCGGGTAAATTCTTACAGTCACCCCTTGGGGGCTTAGTAAGTGGCTTAGATCACGTGACTTCCTAAAAAGGAAATAGACAGTTAATTGGTTTTCCCGATGGCTAAACGTTTTCCCAGGGGCTTGCTAAGTGGCTTAGATCATGTGACTTCCTAAAAAGGAAATAGACAGTTAATTAGTTTTCCCGACGGCTAAACATTTTCCCAGGGGCTTGCTAAATGGCTTAGATCATGTGACTTCCTAAAAAGGAAATAGATGGGTAATTGGTTTTCCCGACGGCTAAACGTTTTCCTGGGCTACAGCAAAAGCAGATATGTATACTTAATTTTTCAAAATCTTTGCGTTGGTGAAGTAGTCTAACGCACTAGCCTTATATCCTACCTTTTGTAGAAGGCACGAGTTTAAAACCCCCTTTTGCCAAACTTTATTGTAAATGTTTTTTGAAAAACTGGTTTTTGCTATTATCCAACCAATTCTGATTATTTTCATATAAATAATATACCATCAGATGCAGCTTTTTTTCCTCGTTCCAATAAGTATAAAAGCATATATTTTTATATAGTAAGTCTATAGATGATCCCATTGCTTATACATTTATGGTATTATACTTTAGGAATTACTACGCACACGACAAAACTTGACCTCATGCACGACATTTTTTTGGTAGCTTAGTATTCTGCAGTTGTTGTACGCACCGTCTCTCGTGCAGTTTGAAAGACTCTGTGTACAACAAAAAACTAATGTTGCGTACGACAATTTTCTTTGGCAGTTGTCGTACGTACCGTCTCTTGCACAATTTAAAAGACCCTGTGTACGACAGAACTATGATGATATATACCGTGTAACGTGGAATGTTAACATACCGTGTATCCAAATGGCTAGCAAACAACTTATTTGTGCCAACATAAGTACTATAATATAGTGAAGCACAAGCAAGAAGATTTCTAAGTAAGCACAAAAAAACGTAGCTAAGACTATAGAAAAGTGAGTAGACGGTGCACCAAGCTTTTTCACCATTTTAATATCTATGACGGTGGTATTGGCTGCAAAGACATATCCTATATTTCGTGTTCTAAAACTTGCTAGAGCTAGGGCTGTCATATAATTCTATTCAGTTAAAATTTTGACGGTCAATGTAATATTCGACGTATATATAATGTAAGATGATAATAATGTGTACACCAAATAGTTGAATATTTGGAGGGTGAAGAACAAAACATGTAGTAAGAAATAAGGGATCAGGAAAATAGGTTTTGATATGATTGTAAAGAACAATTAATCCGGAGACAAGGCACAAGAGCTTAAATATGAGACAAGAAGAGCATAAATCATCGAGTACGATGAGGTAAACGACATTTGACACAAAAAAAAGTGCAGAACTGCATAAGGGGTTATGATTCGTGTTGCTTTTTATAATCATTCATCACTGCTTTCACTTTCATCCGAATCCATGGTGGGATTGATGGCACTGCTGAATTTAGCACTCTTTTTCATGATATCTACTGCGTCGTCGTAAGAAACATTCTTATCTTCTTGGATAAGTCGTGCAGCTATCTCCCGAACAAGAATCTGCTGAACAAACTGAAGTGGTGGCATCGGGGCTGTATTTGCTGCTGTCAGGTGGTTCGATTTCAATAGTTCTTTCGTCAAACAATCCATAATGATTTGCATTCCACGGGGTCCATATAACCAGGCTGTTTTAAACAAAGATTTAGTAAGTTATTTTATGAGTGATAGCTTTGTACTTACTAAAGATTTTTCAGCCCTTGCCATTCGTACGAATATGGATCGTGCAACACTTCGGCTATATTGGCTGTAGAATTCGGTTTCTATCGATTTGAATGTGCTTTCGGTTTTGCCGACTATGATATCTTGTATAACTGGTACATAATTCATTACACGTAAAGGCAAGGTCGCAAAATCGATATAAGCTGGGTAACCTTAGGCGATTCCTTCTGGTCTGATTAACATTTCTTTCCTATGAATGCTGCAGAAGTTGTATTGCTCAGTAAAGCGAACTGGTCTGGGTTTAATCTGTGCTTCATCGAAGCAGCGGCGACGAGACGTTGAAAGTTCTTTAATGCGGCGTTCGTCTTGTTTCTTATGCTTCTCTTCTTTTTGTATATATTCATCGTACTGCTTCTATATAGCAGGAGGTAACGGTAATAGCAGGTGTGTTTGACAATGGGGACATGCTATTGTACCATGATCTAGATAGTATAACAGATGTGTTCAGAGTTACTAGAATACAAAGATACGGAGCGGCAAGTTATAGGTACCATGATAATCGCCCCACATATCAATATCGCAATCAGATTCATCTAAAATCAGAATGGGCGACGCTTGTCTTCTTTTTTCTATGCTGATTGCTGTTGAATCTTGATCCATTGTTTTTTTGATATGCAGGTACCTCCAAAACGTTTTGTGATCGTGACCTAGGTTGATCTCGTTCTATTGCTGCTTATGTCGCTGTGATATCGGGGGCCATCGCATTTTAACAGATGATCGCAGCAAGACCGGCTCCTAATGGTTCCCATTCATGAAATGCATAACGAACGGCAGGAGACTATATCGTTTGCCTGAAAGTACAGAGTATGGCAATGTCAGCAACGGCGGATGATATTTCGCCCATAGACCAGATGTATAGCAAGCAATCAGCCGCTCCAAAGCATTGGCTACCAACTGAATATCCACGCTTCCGTCAAACCAGTACTCCTTGGGACAGTCGGCCTCAATATCACCAAAGGCGACACCATAAGACATCCTTTTGACCAGTTTTTCATATTCCGTCTGGCTGCCACCACAGATGTAAGACAAACAAATGCTTTTTCCCTTAGCCACCACGTACTCATGCATTCTTTTTTTGATGTCGGCGTATTTATCTTGATTGCTTTTATATTCGAGATACGACAAAGTTCTGAACCCACACCATCCGTCCGGCTTTATCTCGACCGAGTCTGTAATGTACGACAATAGAATATCTGGATGTATTGTCGAGCTACACAGCAAACGGTGTAAGTTCATATATATTAAACCACTACTAGGCAAATATATGCCTATACCTTTGATCATGTAGAGCCTGTATACTACACTTTTTGTTTGGCCAAAGCTCTTCAGAACCATTCTCAATCATTGTAAGTTTTCTTTTTTTGACCATTGGGTTGGATTCGTTTTTTTCAGTAACAGTTTTTTTTCTTCTTTCTGATTTTTCTTTTCCTTTCGCATCTTGTTCGATAATCTCAAAGTAAGATGGTAGCCTCGACCCAATAGCACCCTTCGGCCGTCCTTTGGTTTTGACAGCGGTCAGTAACTCTAAATCTTTGATGGGTACTGGTTTGTACTGATCTAAAGCCATATGTATACATGATATCAAGTCTTGCTTTTGTTGAGCCGTCTGTGCATCGATAAATAAGTTGTCAATTCGATCTTTAAGCTCTTAATAATCTAGCTCCAACGCATCTTCTTCAACATCGTTGATATCGGTTCCAAGTTCTTCGATGACAGGTTGTTTAGATACTTTTGCTATGTGATATATGAGCTGTTAATTCCATACCAAAATATTGACTTTAGCTGCGACATTATAAGTTACATACTTGTACTTGACACCAATTTCCATCTTTTGTCAAATATATTGGGATGCAAGATTTCTTGATCATTAAACTCGTAAAAATAGTGTCTGCACGGCAAACGATAATTGACAAAGACTTCATAGCTATTACATTGCGACGATCCCGGCGTCAAACGGCGAGCGGCAATCAATTCAGATATAACGACGTTGATCGCTATAGAGTTGCCACGGTAATTACTTAGTAGAGATATAACTCATAGTTAAAGAAAAACAAGAGATTTATAGATTATTAATAAATTATAATATTTTTTAATGTAATAAGTTCAAAAATTTTATATTTAAATAAATATAGTTGTTTCAATTTTGTAATCCTTAATGAAATTTGTAATCACCAAATATTTTTGTAATCTTTATGAATATAAAAATTTCATAAACTGGCGGAATGGTAATGAGCATACCCTCCTCTGAGCTAGACCAACTGGATCGACGCTTAGTTTGACAGAATAGAATTATATATAATTTTATTATTTATAACAAATATTATTAATATGATTCATTCTCCGTAGGTCCAGTCCACCCAGTCCACCTAGGTAGACCCCAGGTGGACTCCAAAATATTTTTAGATATTTGGCATCAAAAAAGGCCCAGGAACACAATTTATTATGATGAAAAGCTTTACCTAATTAGTACATTGCGAAGATATAAGCTATTTACTGTTGAGCAGAAGGTATACTCTACCGAGTCTACCTAGTCCACCTACAAAGTACTTATTCTGCCCCAAATTTAACTTTGAAAGTCAGTTGCGAGAGAGTGTAAAGACAGTTGAAAAAAACCGTTAAAGTGTACTTGTCATCTTGTTTCATAAGAGAATTGTATATTTCAACTATATGAAAGGTAAGTAAAGAGAGAATGGGAGGGGCAAGATCTTACTACTACAAGAGGAGAAACAAAAATGGAGGTAAAAAACAAACCACTTTTCATATAAGAAATAAACTTGGTTTGTTATTATTACTTCTTTACAACTTCCTTTTTCACCTCCATTTTTGTTTTTCTTATTGTAGTAGTAAGATCTTGCCCCTCCCATTCTCTCTTTACTTACCTTTCATATAGTTGAAATATACAATTCTCTTATGAAACAAGATGACAAGTACACTTTAACGGTTTTTTTCAACTGTCTTTATACTCTCTCGCAACTGACTTTCAAAGTTAAATTTGGGGCAGAATAAGTATTTTGAGTCCACCTAGGTAGACCTTAGGTGACTCCACAATATTTTTAGATATTTGACATCAGAAACGGCTCAGGAACACGATTTACTATGATGAAAAACTTTACTTACTTAATACATGATAGTGATATGACAAATTTACTATTGAATATATAGTATACTCTTATGTAGACTAGGTAGATTTTGAGGTTGAATCTTTGGCCCCTTTAAGTAGTGGGATCAGTATAAATCTATGTCGGACATATTTAAGCAGGGGAAAGCAGAATGACAATGACAAACTCTTTGGAAGAGTGATGAAAAGGACACTAGTTCATATATTATTAGCTTCAATAATATATAAAAATTTATAAAAGTTTTTAATAATTAATAATATATTTAACATTTAAATAAGTATAAAAATACTTTTTATTATATAAATAAAAAATGGATATTGATAACCCATTAAATGATATATTAAAAAATGAAATAGAAAAATTAATTGCTAATAAATGGGATTTTTCAAATAAATCATAGCCTGAAATATTAAATAAATATAATCATAGAACTGAGATTAAAAATTTTAAAAATAATACTATACAAATTATAAAAAATGAATTATTAGATAAACTTGGATATATTGCTGTTTTTTATTTTCTAGTTATATTATATGGTGTAAATAATATCCAGCATCTTATAGAGAAATTGAAAAAGGATTGCTATTATTATATCATATTATATGTAGTAAAAATGGTACAGATATGGAAAAATTTATACTATATTCTTCATTTTATAGATTATATAAAGCATTTTAGATAACAGATTATATAAGAATAAATAAAAAAGTTAAATATGATTTAGAAAATATATTTTCAAATATAAAAATAAGAATATTAGCTGCAAAAATAAATAATCCTACTGGATTTAAAAATATAACCTTATTTATAGATGGACATGATTCGAAAATTAAGTATTATCATCCTGATGAAAATTCAAAGAATCTATATTCTTATAAATTAAAAGGAAAAGGAATAAGAATACAAATTTTATGTGATATGAATCAAATGATAATATTTACATCTAAAAGTCAAAAATGTGCAAAGGGTAATGATGGAACAATGTTTCTTAATATGAAACTGTATAAAAAAATAAATGAATTAGACTATATAGGAACTGATGGTGGTTATGATTTATTTATAAATACTCTCACTGAAGATGCATTAACATCTGGTTATGAGTTTAATAATTATAATTTTCAATATCCAATTAGAAAAGAAAAAGATAAAAAATTAACTATTAATGAAAAAAATTTTAATAAAAAATTTGGTAGTTTTAGATCTGAAATAGAGAACCAATTTTCTGTACTTGTATCTAAATTTAAAAGGTTTTCAAATAATAATTCTGCATTATAAATTTCAGACATAAAATATTATAAATTACAGTTCCGTGTAGCATGTTTATTAAAAAATATAAATTTAATGGTAGAAAAATATAATATAAAAGAAGAGCCCTATCATCGGTTATGGTATAGTGATGGATTTGAATTTCCATCAAAAAATAGCAAACAAAATATTATATTTTCAAGTGAAAGAGAAGTAAATGAAAATTATAATAAAATAGTAAATTTATATGAAGAATTTTTAAAACTTGAAATTAATGATAATGATGAAAATATAGAAAAAATATTAGTGATAGTGATGATGAAATGATAGATGAATATGTGTTTGATAATAGTAACAGAAGAAAAATTATTAAAAAGTTATTAGTGTAAATATTTAAATAATATAAATAAAATAAATAAAATATATTATAATAAAAAAATATATACAATAGTATATATTTAAATACCAAAATGGTATTGGAAAAAAAAGGATACAATGTATCCTTTCTTTTTTTTAGGGTATAATGGTACTCCAGTACTGTCTATTAGATTAATTTGTTGAAAATTCTAATATTCCCTTTTTTTGTCGTTTTTTTATTTTTTTATATTTCACATAAAAAATGAAATACTCTGCCTATATTGGTAGCACTACTGAAAATGAATTGTACCAGTGATATTCTGCTTGCCACAATGCAAATTATAATTATGTATGATAACATAAAGATAAGCCTAACGTACCAAGTATTAATATGTGCACGATTTATTTTAATAAATATTAGTATAAAAATCGTATCAACGGGCTATGTAGTTTTCTCTACAATCCATGAATATTCTAGAGTATTATACATAATGTTTGTTTTCCCCTCCATTTATTTTTCTAATGAATTATTAAAATAAATTTATTAACCTTTTTGTAATTATTATTTTTTTATAAATACAAAATTCAATTTTTATATTAAAAATAATTTTAATTATGCACAAATTGAAACTCCGAATATTTATAAATTTGCTTAAAATCTATAATCATAGTCTAGTCCGCAAAGGGAACCATGGGAACAAAAAGGGAATGGGTAGGAAAATGATAAGAGTGAACGAAAAGGGAAGAATGTAGCATACGTAAAAAAGAAAGAATAAGTCGAGTAGAGTGACAGCGTGAAAACGAAAAGGGAAGCGTAAACAAGAAGAAGCGAAAAGTAAAAGGAGGAGTAATGGAAAAGGAAGGGCGTAGCAAAAGCAGTAAAGGAAAGAAAGGAAGCATGGGAAAAGGGTTGAAAGGGGTAAAGCGGCGGTTGTCATGGTTACCACCACTGCATATATAGGAAAGCATCTTCTTCCAATGGGCTTTAGAATCATTTTCGGTGTAGCGACTTTGGATGGTTTACCACTCAAGTCAAGTTTACATTTTTAGAATGGGCACAGTTGTGGAGTTGGTTAACTAATGGATCTTGAATAGAGAGGTCGCCAGTTCCAGCCCAGCAGCGAGTATATAGGTGTTTTTTAGTTAATCCATCCTTAAGTATCTCTCCTTTCATGTACCATAGCTCATCTATTAG